>NC_140165.1:43172151-43330031 GCF_963971535.1 Notolepis coatsorum
CCTTACATTCACTAGGATGTACCCCAAAAAGAATATTCCAATTATCTGATTGTGAGTCCCAGTATTGGTGTCGATCGTGTCGCCAACATAATCCACCACACATCATGCATCAGGAGCATTCGATGCTTCTCAATCCGATCGTTATAACCGCTCCATTCTCCCGACAAAGAAAAGTGAGCCCGGTGACATTTGACCGTTGCACAGGCCAAGATACATGGTTTCAAAGGGCGATCTCAGACTCATTCCCTATGGTAACACTGAGGTCCCCGGATGAATAATGAATGAAAATATCAACAACAACAAAAAAGGAAAAACGATAAAATAATGAGTATACTCGTTGTTGGCGTTCAAGTGTCGGCTCCCAATAACGAGTAAACTCATTGTTGGCGGGGAATGAGTTAAGGTCCTGGATGACATCATCACCTCCTTGGACTCTAAGCTGGTTTGCATCGCCGCTTTTATTGATTTACCTAAAGCCTTCGACTCAGTCAACCATTCCATCCTCTTACAGAAGCTCTCCAGCATTGGCCTTTCTTAAAAATCCTGCAGTTGGTTTGCCAGCTACCTTGCTAAACGTGTTCAGCAGGTGAAGACAGAAAACATCTTGTCCGACACTCAACATCTCTAAAGGGGTGCATCAAGGCTCCATCTTGGGTCCCTTGCTATTCACTGTCTACATCAACAATGTAGCCAAGGCTGCTGGTAATTCACAGATCCATGACGATACCATCTTGTACTCGGCAGGCCCTTCACTCCACGCTGCGGCATCCACTCTTCAAATTAGTCTTAGTCCTTTCACAGTCTCCACCTTCTTCTTAAAGATTAAATGTATGCTCTTTGACAGAATGCATGACACTGCTAGCACCCCTACAATCACCTGTGCCGACGGCTCAGAGCTGGAGTTTGTTACTTCTTATAAATACCTTGGCCTCTGGCTAGACCCATCCCTCTCCTTATCTACTCACATAAAACAACTGCAGGCCAAAGTCAAAGATTGCTGTACCGTAATAAAGCTTATTTCACCCGCTCGACCAAACACACTCTTATCAAGATGACCATCCTCCCTATATTTGACTATGGCGACACCTATAGAATGGCATCCCAGTGTGCCCTAAGAAAATTTGACATACTCCATCATTCCGCCATCCGTTTTGCCACTAGTGCATCCTTCACCACTCACCACTGTGACCTTTATAACCTGGTGGACTGGACATCTCTTCACACCAGAAGGCTTCTTCACTGGCTTCAAGTTATCTATAAAATCATACTTGGTAAAACACCTCTCTAACTCTCCCACTTCTGATTACAACCTAAGGTCCAGCAACTTCATCAAACTCACCATCCCCAAAGGCTGCATGGTTTCTGGCCGCAACACCTTCCGATTTGCTGCTGCATCTGACTGGAACACCTTACAAAACACCCTTAAACTCACTGCCCTCACATCGCTCACTGCTTTTAAACAGAATCTGCAACAGATCATAATTCATAACCCACTGTTGCACCTGCTGACTGCCTCCCAATCACACAAACAAGAATTAGTTCTTACTTGCTTGGGTAAATAAACGTTAAATAAAAATAAGTAGATTAAACTGCCATCTCCCTGAACTCCACGTTGACAGCCCCCCCCCCCCCCTCCCCCCTCATACCATATAAACTCCTACCCCATTGCCTACACTCTAGGCTCTGTTATGACTCTGTTGGCAACTACATTTAAACCTACCTACTGCTTTCACTGTTTACAACTGCCCTACACTGTAATCATAGTAATCATAATAATATATATAATAATACCCACCTCACTATAGGGAGGTGTAGTCTGACGTCACTTTGGACCGCCTGCGAGGTCCACCCGTATAGGGATTTATCATTGGGAAAATTGATTATTGGCTATTGTAACAATTCTGCCTCATGAACATTGAAAAGCTTTCAATTTTTGCACTAAATGAGTTCCCTTCTATCACTAACATTATTGTTTAAGCATTTTTGGTTGAAATAAAATTCAACAATGTTTTTTTACAATTAATTGCGAATATTTTCATGTTGAGCTATAGATTGTGGATGAATACTCACAGAAAGGTACACCATGCAAATGTTCAGGCTTTATTTGTTTTAAACGAGACAATTTAGAAATGGGCAATGAGGAAATATGTTGCAATGACGTAACCACTACACCTCCCTATAGTCTACCCATTTACTCTGTATGATAGCATGTACAACAGTGTATATACCGCATATATATTTTTTGATTGATTGATGTTTTTAATTTTTGTGTCTTACATACAGGTGTATATGGGCTTACAAGACACATAACAATAAGTATATAATACCTGACAAATTACGTGACAAATTATGACATATAGACCAAGATGGCCACAAAAAAAAGAAAATACATGTATGTAAACAAAGAAACAAGAGGCATGCATATACAATTATATAGGATATAGTGTGTTTTGTCTCAAGTGCCATGCTTTCTCCAAAAATCCTGCAAAACTGAAGATGTCCTCCACAAAAAAACAACTCAACATACAACTCTCAGACTGCCAAAACAAATCCGGATTTACAATTTGAATTTTCTCAAATAAAACCCTCCTCAAATCGGTGTACAAAGGGCAATAAAAAACTAAATTATATTCATCTTCCACCACTCCCAGATCACATAGAACACACAACCGCTCCTCCTCAGGTTTACCTTGGAATATACCCACTTCCACCGCCAATGGCAGGGTGCCAGACCTCAACTGGGCACACAGAGACCTCCGTCTTCTCTTATATATAATATAAGGTTCAGTAAAATACTATTTTTTAATTACAACATATTTTCTAAGTTTAGGTTTTTTCCATATCTCCACCTTCCACTTATCCTGATGGATTGTTGATAATTTTGTTTTAATTATGTGAACCTTACACTGCAGATTGTTCATAAAAATCATACTTAAGTCAACAGAAGAAAAAAATCATGGACATGTCTCTTGACCAGGGATGACCGTGTGCTCTGTCCCAGTTAAATATCTTTTTTGTCACCCTGTAATTTGGCAGCTGGACCAGGCGGTTCCATAACCTAACCATTTCACCTTTTTGCTTGACCATATATATATATATTAGTGCTGTCAATAGATACATTTTTTTTTACTAATTAATCTCACAATTTTCTGTAATTAATCTAGATTAAAAATAGCATTTTTCTACTTAAGACCGAAGCTTGTAACAGATATTTACTTGAGTAAAATCATGTAATTGATGTAAAATCAACACAAATAAAGTATATTTAGATTCAAAGACTATTTTAATAGCTTTCTTTGAATACAGTTGCTCTCCTGTGAAATACAAATGTTCAACAAAACCATCAACATTGACTCAGCTAGACCTCTTTCTTATATCCGCGGTGAATATACTGCTGAAAGTTCAGAACGTTGAAGATTTTTGACTCCATATATTAATCTAGATTAATTAATTGTAATGCTTTAAATTATTAAAATTAATCTCCAAAGTTAAAGCATTCATTTTGACAGCCCTAATACATATATATATATATATATACATTATATATTTATATTTACCGCATATATATACATATCCATATCCTCCTATATAAATACTTATACACCTGCATATAACCCATATAACTCTGTATGATAGCATGTACAATACTGCTGTATATATACACTATCTACTGTCTACTTCACTTAACACTTTCACGGCCAACCACGTATATATACGTGTTTGCTCGCCAACGTTTCAGCGCCATAAACGTATATACGTTTTTAGATCGTTTTTTCTTTTATTCGATCTTAATATCAATATTACACTCACAGACCTATATGTTACGAGTGAAAGCCATCTAGAGACCCAAAAAATGCAGTACCGGTTCCACCCAACGGGACCGGTACCGGTCCCTAAATGACATCTGGTCATAAATCAATATCTCCACACTGTTCTATAAAAGTAGCGATTTTATTTTATTTTTTTTTTAAACTTTGGCCATTCCGCTGGCTCTTTTTTGCGTTTATCGCATTTTCTCTGGTCAAGAATGACCGACAGAAACAGGTTTGAATGGGTATAGATGGGGGAAGACACTCTGAGAAAGATACGGCTGCAGTCCGGGAATCGAACTCGCTAACCCCAGATCCGTGACGAGCACGGTTGTCCCCGGCGCCGAAATAGCGCTCGAGGTACGCGGTGAGCTACTGGAGCTCCCAGCGATTTTATTTTCAAACGTATTCAAGTATAAACATCATAACCATGTCACAACAGCATGTATAATGTATATTATCATCAATACGTTAGTTTAGGAATAGGGTAACCGTTAAAGTGTTATTAGAAAGATTTTCCTTTTCGAAATGTCTGTATATTTTGCGAGAGGTGACCGTTTTGGAAAGCCATGAATCATGGGAGTTTTTTTGCTGCCATTTTGTAGCGGACATCTATAGCTCTGGATCTGTGTTGGAATTTTTCAAAACTACGCTTCCTGACAGGATCTATTGGGTTCAAGGTTCATAGTTCTGTATGCATTATTTTAATAACTCTTATTATTCGGGATAATATACCACAAAACGTAACGTTATTGACAAATATTGAAACACAGTTAGTTTCTCTTCCCTATTGTTAGCATGCAGCAACAATTAGATCTGAAATTAGTTTCAAAACGGTTGCACCGTGGTGAAAATAAAAAAGTACAGTCGATTACAGTAGATTTCATTATCTGTTCTTATGCACGCCTGGTGATACTAAATCCAAATCGAACTCCGCCATTTGAAAGATAATATATGTATATATATATAAATGTGCGAATTGGCTATAATAAGGTAATTTATGAGCCTGCTATTCTATATTCTATAATAATATTTCAAATTGCATTGGTCCGGATGGGAGAATTCAGTACTGTATCTACAGAACCTTCTGTTTAATCATCTTCCCTTTATTCATTTCCTTAGCTTTTTTGTACACATGATCTCAAGAAGGTATTGATAGAGATCAGTGGCATTTCTTAATGTTTGGTCATTATTAGCATGGTGTTATTCACTGTCAAATATGCAAAGAAAAATCATAATTCATATTCTCCTTTGTTTCATCACAATTTAAGCAAGCCTAGTAATAGACACAATATTTCTGACACTGGGAATACATTCACCGAGGTCCATAGATGACCCTAGATACCAAGAATATGCAAATGGACCTTGTAGAAGTGGAGCAATATTCCATTTACTTAGGTATGTATTTTAGGTGGATTTTCAGAAAATAGGCCCCGGGCTTAACACATTGAGTGCCACGCCCCTTCCGGGAAGTGACCCATTCCTTGCCGTCCATTAAGTTTGGGTTATCCGGGACGAGTGGAGAGCATGGAGCTCACACTCTGTCATATTCCCAACACTTAGTCTGATTTCTAAAAAGTGGGCCAGTACTTCGGTCTCGCTGGAGGCCGGGGGGAGGTCCCTTAGCTTGCGAGGCACGGGAGAGTGCTTAAGTTTGGGGTAGTCGGGACGAGTGGAGAGCATGGAGCTCACACTCTGTGATATTCCCAACACTTAGTCTGATTTCTAAAAAGGGGGCCAGTACTTCGGTCTCGCTGGAGGCCGGGGGGAGGTCCCTTAGCTTGCGAGGCCCGGGAGAGTGCTTAAGTTTGGGGTAGTTGGGACGAGTGGAGCGCCTGGTGCTCCTGGGCCCAAGGGGACGGCTGGGGCGCATGGTGCTCCCACTTAGGTGGCGGCGGCGGCGGTTGACCGATGCCGAGGACGAGCGCGCGTCCGTGGGGTAAGACGGCCGGTGAGAGCGCGGCATGGAGCCAATAGCAGTGCCATGATGGGAATAGCCAGACTCTGAGGGGCAGCGATGGGCGAGGGCCCTGAGCCGTGAGTGTGGTGGACCTGACCTCCCCGTGGTCCCGTCGGATAGCCCTTAGGTAGGCCCCCTCTCAGGGGTCGTGGGTGAACCAACAGGTCCCCCTCGCTGTGTGTGTGTGAGATGGCATGCCCAGTTTGAGGCCTAGTCTTGGGAGTTAGGGTTAGAGGGGGGTGTGTGTGTGAGATGGCATGCCCAGTTTGATACCTACTCTTGGGGGTTAGGGTTAGAGGGGTGTGTGTGTGTGTGAGATGGCATGCCCAGTTTGATGCCTACTCTTGGGGGTTAGGGTTAGGGTTAGAGGGGGGTGTGTGTGTGAGATGGCATCCCCAGTTTGAGGCCTACTCTTGGGGGTTAGGGTTAGGGTTAGGGGGGGTGTGTGTGTGAGAGGGCATGCCCAGTTTGAGGCCTACTCTTGGGGGTTAGGGTTAGGGTTAGAGGGGGGTGTGTGTGAGAGGGCATGCCCCGGAGATCGACAACCCTGCACTGTGTAATTACGAGTGTGATCTCCAAACTGCAAAAACAATTAATCTAACATTGTAGATTAATATTGAGTTGTGCATCTCGTTTTTCTTTTCGGCAAACAAAGGAACCACACAGACTAGGTTCAAATATGTGCAGACTGTTTTCAATTTCCCCTAAACGTAATTTATCATCCTACACTGCGGGTTGCCCCCCCCCCCCCCCCCCCCCCCCCGCCTTTGTTTCAAAAGCAACACGCTTTAATGTGGAGGGTTTAGCTGCCTTAGGATAAATGAAATGATTACAATGAAGGGAAGCTTATGAACTTAGCTGAGATAGCCTTTTCTGTCTGACTATTCCAGCGTGTGTGCGTACGTGTGTTTGTGTGTGTTGCAGGTGAATCATAGCCATGTGGATCAGCTTCTCATCCCTGTTTTCCAGTTATTGCGGTTGGCTGATTGTTTATACCGATCTAATTGGGGCCCAGATATAAATGATGCCATGTAGTTGAAAACAGCCCTTGGGTTCTACTGAGTGCATGTTTGGCACTCCATATAACTCTAAATAACTGGATTTCATAACTGCCAAGGAAACTATAAAAGAAGGAAAGGTCATCATGTCAGAATACCAGTGTTCTATGCTCTGCTCAGTGACATACTTTGGTGCCAGTTAAAATGATTAAATATACAAGCTATCTGAGGAACTAAACATCAACTATATATATATATAGTTGTTATATCAAATGTTATCTAGTTAACAATGCGACAAATCGCAGATGATTCCGACATCCAAGCTTTTAAGGTCTGTTTAAATGATCTTCGCATGCAACTCAATGTCAGCTGAACTGAAAGTTTCCACAGCTGTGTTTACCTCATGTGTGCACACCTGAAAGGGAGGTCGCAGAGTGGCCTCCCAGACCCTGGGGTGAAGAGTCAGCTTTAGAGCCAGGCTAATAACGGCACGGTGGTGTAGTGGTTAACACTGCCGCCTCATAGCTAGAAGGTCCAGGGTTGGATTCCCGCTTGGGGACCAGGTTTACAGGTACCCATGTGGGGTATCTCCCGGGCCTTTCTGTGTGGAGTTTGCATGGTTGCATAAGATAAACCCAATGGAAAAACATGCAAAACAGATCGCTAACGCTGTCACGTCCCTGACAAAGCACTTGGATTGGTCCCCGGGGCGCGGCCCCACGCCGCAGCCCCTATCTGCTCCCGGCTGCCCTTGGGGGGAAGAATGACGGGATGGGTCAAGTGCAGAGACTCAATCGCATCGGCGACGCAACAAAAATTGCATGTGTGTATGTTCCTGTGTGTGTGCCGTCCATTGCATCTGTGTGTCACTGCATGCCGAATAAAGACTTCTTTAAAGTCCAGTTATTATTATATTATTATAAACTGAAGCAGTTATCTCTGTCATGGATGCAGTCCATGCACAAATTGTATGTATATATATAATGTATAAATGATATATCATTATTTATAATTTATATATAAAATTTTTTTTTTAACCGTGATGAATAAAGGAAGAAGATCACGATGACAGCTCCCAAAACATTTAGGAGTTGTTGTAAAATCCAAAACATATATATCATGATTAACTAATGTGTGGAAATATTTGGGCCTCAAAACAATAATTCATAGATTTGTGTGTGTGTGGTTACATAGACTGATTGTGCAAATGCCCTCCTGGGGTGACAATGGCATAGTGGCAGCTGGGGTAAGACTACTTCCCTTTAGGGGGTAGATCAAAACCAAAGACAAAAGGTCACGTAGACATGTTATCTAGCTGGAGTTTCCTGTCACACACACAGACACTCACATACTCACACACACACATACACTCACACACACATTTTCACATACACATCCACACACACACACACAGTGATGAGGTTAAAAGGATCGCCCATGAAGTGTTATCAGCTGCTTACGGCCTGGGGACACAGACAGACACACACACATACTCACACACACACATTTTCGAATACACATCCACACACACACACACTCACACACACAGAGACACACACACACACACTCACACACACACACACACACACACACACACAGAGATCTCCAAACAAGCTAACTATTTCCTGGTATATTGTTAAAATAGTAATTTGAATCATTGAAGTAAGTTAAAATATAATTAGGTTTGGTCATACCTAAATGTCTACAATTAGTTAATGTGTCTGTGCTATTTTCATTTAGATTCAATATGATGAATTGATTGTTCTATATGGTATTGAAATGTATTCTATTAAGCTAACAGAATGATTAGATTTGTTAGATATATGTTCTGAAAGTCAAACAGACTTAGTAATAAAGAAATATATCTGTGTTTAGGTAATCAATATATCTTGAGGTACATCAAAGTACTAATAAGTCAAGTAATGTGTTTAAGTAAAAGATATAAGGAAATGAAAATGATGCAATGTTTAAACTTTGATTAATTAAGTACAGCCTCCATTTGCAGAAATGTGAAGAGGGTTTGGCCTATAAGCCAAACCCCTATTTTCAAATGCCAGCTTAAGCATACTTGTGATTGGGGCAATAATGTGATGATGTCATCAACTCGGAGACACTGGCCTGGGCTATAAGAATGGGGTGTAATGGTGGGAGAGAAACTCAGGAACAACCAAAGGACTCTGGAACCAACAAACCCACAAGGACAGGACCTCACCCACCATCAACACCAAGGAAGCAGGCAGCAGAAGACAAAGGACTTTTTGGAGGGAAAACAGACTGCTTTGTTTTGTCAGCCAAGACAACACAAAGACCAGCAACAACTTATCAATTATCATTCTTTATACTGTAATATTAGGCTGGTTGTATCATCTTACGGCATAGTGTTTGTGATCAACAACCATAGCATCTTCTTATTGTAATTTGTATACACTCTTAAACTTTAATTAAACAACTGTTATACTATTTTCCTCCTAATTCCTTCTGCCTTTCTGCCTGCTCAGTCAGTTTGAAGAGAAGTGATCCCAGCTTTAAAGTATTGAGACACAACGCCGAGTACTAGCCAACAGGTTCTGAAGCAGAGCAGAACCGAAACAGCTTGGGAATCCACTTCATTTTGGTGCCGTTTGACCCGTGAACAAGTGGCGGCCCTGGACGAGATTTTTTTCCCTTCACTCATCAACCTCATCGGCGGACGACAGAGGACACAACTGCGTGAGCTTCGTTCCTGTGAGAGAGGTGAGTGTGGAAGAAGAATGGGCTGCTCAGTTCGAACAACAAGGGGTTGGGGAAAGAAACCTAAGAATTTAACCTCATGTAATCATGATGTAAGGGACAATTAAATTGAGTGTTCTGGCTGGGGAGGGCGGCTCTGTAATCACCGTGCGTAGTATATTTTAATGTAAAAATGTTAGCACTATGAACGGAGCGCCGTTGCCAGTCGGAACAAGTAAGGGGATAGGAACATGTCTTAGATTCGTGCTCAGAGTTAAGCCGAGATAGACACCGTGCGTAGTATGTCTTAAGAGTAGTGACTGAAGCACGCCGTTGCATAGTATTTTCTACAGTAGAGAGTTAGCACAAGTAGGTCTGGTTTTAGCCTTGGGCGCGGGCGGGCGTGTTGTAGCAAAATAGTGCTTAATGAAATGTTTGCCGGTCGCGCCGCGTGCGGCGTTCGAGAGACGGAAATGTGCGTGAATGCTGATTTTGTATTTTTTAATTGTGTGCTTTTTAATTGTGTTAGGGAGCGTGTATGAATGTATGGTTGGCGAATGTTTATGGTTAGGAGTGATTGGTGGGAAGTATGAGAATATTGTTGTGTTATTATGTAATTTAGGTCACCGATTGGCCGTGGGGAAGTTTAATGGAAACGCCGGTTTTCCGAGGCCCGTCGAACGCTGCAGCGGTTAGCTGTTGTATTAGCCTCTGGGCACCGGAGCAAACGGGGGGAAAAGTGGACGTAATTCAAATGTATAAGGTCGATCGATAGTGTCTTGAGATTACGGGGATATGTAGGGCACTTAAAAGTTTTCATATTCGCGGCGGATAAAACCAGTTATGTAATGTTTAAGGTGATCGGGATTTTCTAGACCCGACCCGGAAGTCGTTCTAAGCTCGCCGGAAATGACGACGGAGGGGTCAAACTAGTGTTTTGATATTGTTTTTATATTTCTAATTAGATCACTACACTGGCGTTTTGAGGGAAATAGGATTCTGTTGTGGGGTATGTGGTATTATATTAACGTTGCGAGGGGACGGCCCGCGCGGCGGAACGGGTCGTTGGGAACGTTTTTATGGGATCATGGGGTAAGCTAAGCTAATGCTACTTAGCCGCGCTAATGGCTAAAGCGATCGCCGGTTGTGACGTCACAAGGGTGCGCGGTCTGACGGCTTACGCGCGCTAGGTTGAAGCTAACGAAGCTAATATGCTAAGCTAACATGCTAAGCTAACATGCTAAGCTAACTGTGCTGACGTCATGACATGACGGGACTCTCGGTATGTCTCGCGAGGGGGCGTCCATCTTGACGGGGCTCCGAGCGTCCATCTTGACGGGGCTCCGAGCGTCCATCTTGGGAGGGTGCCGAGCGTCCATCTTGGTAGGGGTGGCGAGCGTCCATTGTTAAGGGGAAGGTGGAGTTTATTGGGAATACGGTAGGGGGCAGAAGTGTACAGGATGAATATGTTTGGATTCTGCTCACAGAACGTTTTCATTGTACACTCTCTCTCCCCCTCTCTTCCTCTCTCACTCCCCCTCTTCTCTCTTTCTCCCCCTCTCTTTCTCCCCCTCTCTTTCTCCCCCTCTCTCTCTCCCCCTCTCTTTCTCTCTCTCTCTTACTCTCTCTCCCCCTCTCTTCTCTTTCTCCCCCTCTCTTTCTCTCTCTCTCTTCTCTCTCTCTCTCTCTCTCTCTCTCTCTCTCTCTCTCTCTCTCTCTCTCTCTCTTTCTCTCTCTTTCTCTCTCTCTCTATTTCTCTCTCTCTCTCTCTCTTCCTCTCTTTCTCCCCCTCTCTTTCTCCCCCTCTCTTTCTCCCCCTCTCTTTCTCCCCCTCTCTCTCTCCCCCTCTCTCTCTTTCTCTCTCTTTCTCTCTCACTCTCTCTCTTTCTCTTTCTCTTTCTCTTTCTCCCTTTCCCTCTTGCCTCCCCTCCCTCTCTCACCCTCCTCCCTCCCTCTCCCTCTCCCTTTCCGCCTCTCTCCCTCTCCCTCTCGCCTCCCCTCCCTCTCTCACCCTCCTCCCTCCCTCTCCCTCTCCCTTTCCGCCTCTCTCCCTCTCCCTCTCGCCTCCCCTCCCTCTCTCACCCTCCTCCCTCCCTCTCCCTTTCGCCCCTCTCCCTCTCACCTCCCCCCTCTTTCACTCTCTCTCTCTCTTACCCCCCCATCTCGCTCGCTCCCCTCATTTCAACACCGCCTCTCTTCCATGTACTTCCCCCCCCTCGGCCCCCCCCCGAAACGCTTCTCTTTCTCTCCTAGGTTAGGGCCTGTATATAGTTTTTTTTTATGGGTTTCAAACGCGGTGTAGTGCTAGGTATATTGTTTATTGCTGTTTACTGTAAGGTTTCAAAGGCGGTAGGCTGAGTTTGGGACTTATTATGCGTATGTTGTTGTTCCATATTCAGTTTTATTGTTGTTTTTAGGGAATTTCTAGTGCTGGCAGTGGTATTGCCTGCGTTGGCGCTACGCTTTGTTCGACAAGTCATTTATTCATCCTTTTTTTTTTTTTTTTTTTAATTCAATACAAAACACTGCAATCAAGACACTGCAATCAAGACATCGAGGAGATAGTAAAAAAAGCTAAATATTCAAATGACAAACTTTGCATGCAATCACACTGAAATGTATAGGCTACCATGTCAACCTAAACGCTTTGTTCGTACTTCTTTCCTTACATTTGGACGGGCCCCGGCTGGGGCTCAGTACCAGTTCATGTTGGTGGGCCGTAAGTTGGAGCATAATTACTCTACTCGCCTGCGATGGGGGTGTGGGTAGACAGTTCGTCGTGGCTCACTGTCTGCCTCCACGCTTTGTGCGCTGTGTGCAACTCGTCGGTGCTCGTTGTCACACTGCGCACATTTTTCATTTTACCAGGGGTACGGGGACTGCTAAACGTCGTGGCGGGGGTGGGCTCGCTGTCTGCCACCGCGCATTAACGGGGGTGCGCTATGCATGCACTCGTCAAAGGCTCGCTGCCACACTACGCGCGTCGAATTATATTGTGTGTGAGTGTATGGGTGACTGGTTACGGTGGGGTCAGAGGTTGTGAGTGGAATAATTTTTGAATATCCTTGTGTAGGGGGCCCGGGGTGTCACGTTCCAGGTTGCAAACTGGGGGTGATGCCGTGGGCCACAGGACGAGTTGGCCAGTGGAATCTCATTGGTCGGCAGGATTTTCAATATGGGGATGGTGTCGCCACCTGTGGTTATGAACGGGTTGTGTGACACTGTTCTAAGTGCACGGGGACTTCAGTGACATAAGGCACTGAAAATTGATTTCTGTTCCCGTGAGAAGAGCGTTATGATAACACCTGAAGGGTTAGGTGTTACGGGGGATATATAATAACTGTGTGAGAGATTGTGAATGGAAAATATGTGTGTTACTGATATGTGTAATGTAATATGAGCGAAATACATACTAGGCTTTCACGGACAGAAATAAATATAGTTACACATACACATAGTCATTTGCAAAGAACGATTAGAGTAAAAGTGAGATTGTTCACCTAAATTACAATGTCCGATACAGATGTTTAGAAATGATAGGCTGTAAATAACAACTTTCTGATTGACCACCATCTCAGGAAACAGCTGATGGAAAATAAGTTCCCCGGAGTGGTATTAAGGAGGATCTTGACAACAGGATTGCGAGTCTGGGTTTCCAATGGAGACAACTGGAAAAAAGATTAAGGCTGTGTCATTGATAAATCAAAAACGAAAATTGCACAAATGCTCTCATATGATCATAGTCTAGGAGATGCCCGACATTCCATGCTTAAAGACAAATGATGGATTGTGAATGGCAAATGTCACTGATAATTAAGTGTATTTTTTGCTTCTCTCTTTTCACAGCTGCTCCAGGACGGGTGGCCAGCGCTGACAATTCCGAACCCCAACAGGGAAATCAAAGAGACTGTTGACAGTCAGGGGGTATAGTATCACAAGACCGAAATTATCAATTCCTGTTTACACCAATATAAAAGTGTGAGTGAAATTAACTCAAGTTTGGTAAAAATAGTTTGAATACAGAGAAACTTGCTTTCCAAACGGTGACGTTACGAGTGATTGAAGGAAGCGGAGAATGGAAAATACACAGATAGGAGCAACCGGAGGGTTAGATGCACTGACCATAGAAGGCCGGTGTAGAATGCGTACCCAAATCAAGATAATGCCGATAACCTCTGCAGACATTACATTGACCGAATTGGACGTTGACTTGATTGACTGGAATTTGATCGACTCCCCTCTAGTGTCCAGTGAGACGGAGGGACTGGAAATAATGTCTTTTACTCCGCCACAGGGAGTCGTTGCAGCAAGCGACCCAGAGACAGCTGTATTACCCGAGTCAATCCAAGCTGAAGTGTCCGTTGCAGATGACTGCCAGTTACAGACGTGCCTCCCTCTCGAAGAACAGCTAGCCGAGGCTAGACGGGTAGTGGACTATCTCCAAGGCCTACTCCAGCCCACACAGCCCGGAGGGGAGACAGGTTCCAATCGCCTCTCTCCCTCTCCCTCTGGAGAACCAGATGGCCAGAGACAGGCCCAGTTGGGGCCACAAGGGGGTCCCGTGCCGGGACAACAACTAACCCCAATAGGACCACCCACGAGGTGGCAACCACGAGGGAAAGGTGTAGGCAAAGGCAGGAATCCGATTGGCTACCGTGTGCGGCAGGTGCACTGTTGGACGTGTGGGACCCTCGGACACATTGCTCGGAACTGTGCAGAGCAGGACCATATATCCCCAACAGGGCGTGTTTGTGCAGGAACAGGTGGCGGGCCCCTCCCAACCACGGGCCCCTCTCAAGGAACTGTGACTGGACCAAATAGGTACGTGGCTTTCTCCTCCGAACAGGCTCCAGGGAACCATGGCGATGATGGCACACCACCAGGACGTGTTCTGGGCCCGGTGACCCCAGGGTCATCCGGTCACAGGCAACTGACCCACCGGGTCCCACAACCCGGGGGAGACCGCCAGTGTTGTTGGGGCTGTGGAGTGAAAGGTCATTTTCAAAGGTCATGTCTGCAGAGGCCACCGGCAGAATAAAAATATATGCAACTGACTAGGGTAGAGGTGGGATATATTGAATGATAAAATATGCTCCTAATTAGATTAGAATGAAAAGTAAATAGAGGTGTTAGGTGATTAGATTATGAATGAAAGTTACTAAAAACGGATGTATGGGTGACTGACAAATGCATGAACTAATCAGACTAACAAGAGGTCAAATTATGTTAAACAGTTAATCGATATTAGACAGTGTGATGATGTGACACTGCGGCAGCTAGTGATCAGTAAATTATCCATGCTCGGTCAACATTCAGATTGATCAAGAGGTGGACTGCATGATTAAGAAATTGAAAAGACTCATAGTTGTTTTTAGTATTTTATAGTATTGACAGAAGCGTATTAACAGTTATGGGCAATAGGATAGGTGTTTATTTACTTTTATTTTTACGTCTCTTTTCTAGTGTGATACGAGCAATTCCTGACTTAGGCCGGGAGCGTACATTTTGTTTATTCATTTGATTTCCCTTTTTGTTTCTTAGTTAAAAATGAGCTAGAAAGCTCACAAGTTTGGTTTATTTTTTCATTTATTGGTTTGGCAGCGTTTTCTTTCTGTTTTCTTTCTTTCTGTGTGTTTTTTCTTAGGGTACCTGGCAAGCTGGGAGTGATCTCGACACATCAGGACGGGGTAGTATATGTCTGTAAAATGGACTGGGAACAAAGTGAAGGAACATGAGCTAGTTATGGATTTTTGTTCTCCGCCCATTGAATACCCAGTTTTAGGGGCTGGGGGTGTGTCGTGGTTGGTGATAGTGTTGGGAAGCATGATTCTCTGTACATTAATGAAGCTCAATAGGTTTGGTCGCTATTGGCCAAATTAGTCTTGTGTAGGGTGTGAACATGTGCAATTGATAATTGGCTTGTGAGGTGGAAGATGTGTGTTTAAGGCGGACTGTGAATTGTTGCCATACACACAGGTTACTGGGAGAATGGATGTGTCAGTGCTGAACGTCCGGTCCGGGGTGCAGCTGTCCAAAACCAGAGGAAGACGGTAACGATGTTTGAATGTGTATTCCACATCGAGAGGTGGAGAGTATACTGTTTTGACAGCATAATATAATGAGAGCCATGTGAATTTTTCAGAATTTTGAAATTTAATGATCTAGAAGCCATGAAATATATAGATAAATGATTTGGAAAAGAAAGTTGTCAAAAGCTCAGACCAGTAAAGAGAGTCTGAGGGATGGAAATTATGGATTCTCAATCAATTGTTGTGGTAGAAGTGATCCCCACTGTGCCCCGGAGCGATATATATTCACTACAGGATACGGATGGGAGAGGACACTGGCTAGTGTCTACCCAGCGGTTCCATGGGGAACCACAACACTGCGGAGAACCAGGAGACGCCTACATCTCGGGCCGGGAGAGTCTTGGCCAACGCAGTGACCGAGTCTTGAGGCTTCAGAGGGAAACGACAGACAACCAACGAGGAGACAGGCAGCTAGGCCTCAGCAACAACTCCGGCTGTCAACAGAAGCAAGGCCTCAACTATTGACCAGGGGGTCAACAAGCGAAGGGGGGGAGCTGCTATCGCCCCTATCGACCACCAGGTCGTCTAAGGAGGGGAGGAGAAACAAACCTCTTCCACTGATCCGAGGGTCAACCAGCGAAGGGGTCGAGCAGCCAGCAACGACCTCCCCATCGCTGTGAAGAATAGAAGATACTACAGCAGGGGGCTCTACCCCCTAAGAGAGGATCTCCACGAGTCAAGATGTGCTTGACAGAAGATGGGGTGTATTAGAAAGGCAATTTGCTTTCTGAGTTGCACCCAGCAGTCGTGATATTGCACCAGCTCTGAGCAATAAAGAGGAGGCAGGGTCAAATCTAGAAAACATGGACCCCCCTCCTCAAATGCTCCATTTGATCTTGGTATAAGAACAAGTTATTAAAGACTGCACATGATCACAAAAACTGAAATGGCTAATTTGAATTTTAGGATCTGAGTGTGGCAAACCATATATATGTTATCCTAATATGATTTAAAATGTCTTAAGTGTTATCTAGATAGTAGTGTGTAGAGATTGATATCTATGTTTGACATATTAAGGATAGGTAAACTATCCGAGTGGGGACTGTTGTAAAATCCAAAACATATATATCATGATTAACTAATGTGTGGAAATATTTGGGCCTCAAAACAATAATTCATAGATTTGTGTGTGTGTGGTTACATAGACTGATTGTGCAAATGCCCTCCTGGGGTGACAATGGCATAGTGGCAGCTGGGGTAAGACTACTTCCCTTTAGGGGGTAGATCAAAACCAAAGACAAAAGGTCACGTAGACATGTTATCTAGCTGGAGTTTCCTGTCACACACACAGACACTCACATACTCACACACACACATACACTCACACACACATTTTCACATACACATCCACACACACACACACAGTGATGAGGTTAAAAGGATCGCCCATGAAGTGTTATCAGCTGCTTACGGCCTGGGGACACAGACAGACACACACACATACTCACACACACACATTTTCGAATACACATCCACACACACACACTCACACACACAGAGACACACACACACACACTCACACACACACACACACACACACACACACACAGAGATCTCCAAACAAGCTAACTATTTCCTGGTATATTGTTAAAATAGTAATTTGAATCATTGAAGTAAGTTAAAATATAATTAGGTTTGGTCATACCTAAATGTCTACAATTAGTTAATGTGTCTGTGCTATTTTCATTTAGATTCAATATGATGAATTGATTGTTCTATATGGTATTGAAATGTATTCTATTAAGCTAACAGAATGATTAGATTTGTTAGATATATGTTCTGAAAGTCAAACAGACTTAGTAATAAAGAAATATATCTGTGTTTAGGTAATCAATATATCTTGAGGTACATCAAAGTACTAATAAGTCAAGTAATGTGTTTAAGTAAAAGATATAAGGAAATGAAAATGATGCAATGTTTAAACTTTGATTAATTAAGTACAGCCTCCATTTGCAGAAATGTGAAGAGGGTTTGGCCTATAAGCCAAACCCCTATTTTCAAATGCCAGCTTAAGCAGACTTGTGATTGGGGCAATAATGTGATGATGTCATCAACTCGGAGACACTGGCCTGGGCTATAAGAATGGGGTGTAATGGTGGGAGAGAAACTCAGGAACAACCAAAGGACTCTGGAACCAACAAACCCACAAGGACAGGACCTCACCCACCATCAACACCAAGGAAGCAGGCAGCAGAAGACAAAGGACTTTTTGGAGGGAAAACAGACTGCTTTGTTTTGTCAGCCAAGACAACACAAAGACCAGCAACAACTTATCAATTATCATTCTTTATACTGTAATATTAGGCTGGTTGTATCATCTTACGGCATAGTGTTTGTGATCAACAACCATAGCATCTTCTTATTGTAATTTGTATACACTCTTAAACTTTAATTAAACAACTGTTATACTATTTTCCTCCTAATTCCTTCTGCCTTTCTGCCTGCTCAGTCAGTTTGAAGAGAAGTGATCCCAGCTTTAAAGTATTGAGACACAACGC
The DNA here is from genome assembly GCF_963971535.1 of Notolepis coatsorum. Classification (NCBI taxonomy): domain Eukaryota; kingdom Metazoa; phylum Chordata; class Actinopteri; order Aulopiformes; family Paralepididae; genus Notolepis; species Notolepis coatsorum. Next base: position 43,190,215 of record NC_140165.1, read on the forward strand.
CGAGTACTAGCCAACAGGTTCTGAAGCAGAGCAGAACCGAAACAGCTTGGGAATCCACTTCAGAGTGTAGTTAGAAACCATTGACCGGAGGTAGGTGGGAGCGGTTCCCTTTGCCACACGGTATGCTAGGTCGAGGGCCTTGAAGCGGATTCGTGTTTAGCCTGATGAAGACCTCTGTGGTAAAACATTTCTTTCTTTAGTCAGTAAAGTGTTGGGAGCTGTAATCCAGTGTGTAAATATTATTGTCTTCACACATTGTCATGGATCAGAGAGGACTCAAAAGGAGATTTAGAGACTGTGTCACCACTGAGCGTATTGAACCCAATATGCACAACACAGACAGGCAGACAGTGTGCCTCCTGGCGCACATCTGGGAAGATCAGGAGGCTCCTTATGGAACATAGCGATGATGTATGGATCCAGAATTAACCATCGGGTCCGTACCACTACCAGATATGGGAGACCCCGGCCCAGACGGCGCACGTCCAGGAGCCACCGGACCACGTAGGTGGGATGGTCATCGATAATCCGGGGGCGCGGTGGAATGGGGTTAGGGGGAGACAGAGGACAGTAAGAAACTGGCTTGATCCAGGAAACATGAAACATATCGACCGAATGACGTCGGTACTACCGAGTACCGATTCACGTGAGATCCACTGGTGCCACATTTCGGTAACAAATTATTATTATTATTACGATGACGTCCACGTTTTGTTTACCACAAAACTAAACCTATGAAGTTCACGTCAACGCGCACAATACAAGCTTACCTAGGATTTTACTTGATTGAACAACAACAAAGTAGTCGGGGCAGTGCTTCCGGGTTGGCCGACCGTCCATACTAACACAATTGGCAGTGTTAGAGGGTGGGAAACCTGGCGAGGGTGGGTCCTGGTCGTTGTAAAACAGCGACTCCTACAGTTCGGTCGGGGCGCCTGCACAGCAAGGGAAGGATCTGGGAGATGTAATGTGACCTTCCACGCGTTACACTCTCCCAGTGTGAATCCGCACTGCCAGGTGAAAAGAAGCGGTGGGCTGGGTACACATGTGTCGGAGGAAGCATGTGATAGTCTCCGCCCTCCCGGACCGACGGTAGGGGGTAGGGTGCGCAACGACTAGGAAGGGGATTGGGAATTGGCATAACGACTAACATTGGGATGGGAGAAAAACGGAAAAAAAATGAGGAAAAAGATAATAAAAAAAAAAGTAGTCGGGGCAATGGCAGGCCGAAAACGGTTGCAAGTGTGGTAGGTAGATACATTTTTTAGAGACTAAAGTACAGAAAAAAGGTACCGTAGGGTACCGGTAGCGATTCACAGTGATAGAATAGCCCTGTTTTTCAATGTGTACATAATGTAAATATCTGTAGATGACAGCATCTACTCAGACGGATCTATAGATTTTAAAAGTAGCTGGCAGCCAGTGTGTGTGTGTTTGCACGGTAGACAGTGGGAGCAGCAGGCAGGATAGGGCCAAGGTCACCAGCCACAGACACCAGTGCAGCGCTGTGGCAGTCGGGTTATTGCTTATAGGTGATGGGGGCAGGGTAGAGAGAGAGAGAGAGACTGTGAGATTTGGGTCGTAGGTCAGGAGACGTAGAGGCATTGCACGGTTGCTATGGGCTGTCAGCCGTTGCTAAGGACTATAGTTTATACCTGGGAGTTATTCTGGTTTGACTCAGACTAAGGAACGAAGTGTAGACACGTAGACAGAGACCTCAGGAGCTAGAGGGTGGGGGAAGGGAAGCTGACGTGTGGCCCCCACCCTCCGGTTGCCACAAGCTAGCTTCGGCTAACAGGGAAGGCTTTTTGGATAACACTAGGCCGCGACAACCTCCGGGCTGATAGAGAGAGAGATCATTAGAATAATGAATTAAGACTTTTTCAAAGACCTTTCAGAACTGTTTTCCATCTTGTACAGAGTATGTTTATGAGAATAAACGTCAACATTCAGGAGAGGTATCCTGTGTCCAGTGTCTCGTTAATTCTTTTGACACAAATGTATCAACAGGGAAGGAGAGAGGGTATCAGTCAGTACGATCAGAAAGAGATAAACAGAACCTAGAAACTTCAAGGAGCCACAGGTGACGAGGTGATTACTGGCTGATATATCCAAATCCAACAACAGGTACCGGTATCGGTTCAAATGTGAACGGTACCCAACCCTAATTCCAGTGCTTGGGAGCATTCAAGCCTGAAAAATGAATAAAGGGACAATTATTAAACAGAAGGATTTGTAGATACAGTAATAAATTATGATCCATTTGAATTATACATGTAAATTCATATTTGACCTTGAACTTAACCTTGACCTTATTATGGCCAAATCATACATCTATGGATAGGGAAAAATCTCCTCTTTCCAATGGCAGTGTTAAATCTGGATTTAGTATTTTCCTCTAGGTTTTGCGATAAAAGAGAAATAGAATTAGCATTTTTCAGATAAATTCTTATTGTCAGTCAATCTTAAAAACATCTGTAGACAAACGTAGTGCTGGAAATATACACTTTGACTGCTGTTTTGATAGGGTTAAGGTCTTTACTCTTGGCCACATTTGAAAAAGAAACACAACATAGATTTATGATAAAAACAGGATGGTCCCCTAATTAGGGGACCCTACAGCTTACATGATACATCCATTCAATTAATAATACATTTTGGGGGGGAAAGCAATATGTCTATTCCACACCTTTCTAAAAACTCTGTGGATGGAAAATGATTACTCTACATACATTTTTATTTTAAGAACCTTACTTTTTATTTGACTTGGGTTTTGTGTTTGTTCAGCATGGGAGGAGAAGGGGAGATGTGCATATAATCCTCTTTACTGAAAAGCAAGGAACCAATAACTCCCAAGATATTACATCCTATTTTAAGCCACTGGCCTCGTGGCTCCCAGGTGTCCTCTGGGTTTAAACATATTTCATCTCCTCGAGGGCGTTGCAAGAACAAGGCGAATGAAGTACTCGCTATGCTTTTTTTATTCACAGTATTCAAAATCATATTCGAAACTCTAAGCACTCTACGTAATACACACACATACACACATAGACACACAAACATACACACACGCGGCACAACACAACAAAACACATTACGCCTCACTTTAACTCCCACACACACACACATAAACATACACACACACACATGACACAACACAACACATTATGCCCCACTTTACCTCCCACACACACACATACACACACACACACATACACACACGACACACCACATTATGTCTCACTTTAACTTACACACACACACACACACACACACACACACACACACACACACACACACACACACACACACACACACGCACGCACGCACGCACGCACGCACGCACGCACACACACACACACACACACACACACACACACACACACACACACACACACACACACACACACACACACACACACACACACACACACACACACACACACACACACACACACAGACTATCTGTTATTTTGTTTGTGTCCACAGCCTCGAGAGTCCTCTGATTGCTAATACCAAGAAAGGACACAAAGAAATGAATGTCATACATTCACATCAAGGTGTGTTTTGTTTGTGTACTGTACTGGCTGCGCAAGTCTCATTTGCTTGTGCGTTGTGGGGGCGTGTTCTCTTTAGTTTGTATCACAGCATTATGGGGGCGAGCCTACACCATGCAAAGCAAACAAACAAGAGGAAGAACAGACACAGAGGTGGACCGCAAATGTGCTAACAACTTTTTGAATTAATTATCATCCGAGGCCCACACTCTGAATACACTTTGGATAAACGTACACTTGAACGGCCCTTCTAAGGTTTCTCCCCTCCACATTGCCTGTGGTGTTTTTTTCCTATTGCTAGGTTTTTAGTGAGTTTTTCCTTGCTAAAGGGTGGGGTATGTCTGGGAGTGTTTTATTTATTTTACATTTTATTTTGGATTTCATGGTGTTTATTGTTTTGTTATATATTCGTACTGGCCACGCGTCTCGCTCTTTGCCATACTGAGATATACCTCATCTCCGGTACCTACTGTACTTCATTAACGAAAACAATGCACCCATGCACTTGACCAGGCCCCGCCCCTAGTGTCCCCTATAAGACACCGGACATGGTCACACTCGCCCTTCCTCTTTTTTGTTTTCCAACATGGACGTGCAGTGCATTCCATGAACTAGCTGTTGATGAAATGCAGAGAGAAATTGAACAATGTTGGGTTTTCGCCGGAGATTTGCCAGCCCCTGGAATCTTCTCGGCACGTTCCAACGGCACGTCGGCCCTGTCCTGGGGTTTAATTGTCTTCTGACAGCGGATCGAGGGACGTCGCACGGCGGATAGCTGTCGTGGCTAGGTCGCGCCCAGGTAGGGTCTGCGCCACTAGGAATAACAATGCTGGCATTAGTGTTGCTGCTCGTTGTCCTGTGAGACAACCGAGTTGTGTATTGGCGCAAGGGGCAGGATATCTGGCTAAACGTTGTTGTTTTTCCAGTTATCCTGGAGCGTGCGGCTAACGCTATGCTAGGGTTACTGTTCTGTTTGATTCCCCGCTGAGGGCTGTCTTTTTAAAAAAGGTCTTCCCTCCTCTTAACCATTCATGCTGACGGTCAATCGGTGTCTACTGTTGGGAGTGTTGACAGGGGCTTGTTTACCTTTTTCATGGGTGAATGGGCTGAGGCCTAGGGCTGGTGTGCTTTTTGTGAATTTATGAATGGTGTGCCGGACTGGTGTTTCTCTGGTCTGCATCCCCTTAACGTTGTGTGTATGGGCTAGCCCATTCTGCAGTGTGTTGGTGGAGTTTTAATTAATTTATTCATTAACCCCATCATGGGTGCACACCACAGTGGAGGTTGCTGGTTACATCCACCACTGGTGCTCCGTGCTTGTGAAGCAGGTGGCATCAGTCCTTTGCCTCTGGCATTTTGGAACAGTGCCCCGCCGGGCCGACGCCATGAGGTGAGTCGGCCCGGCGGGTGGCTGGTGGGCTGTTAAGCCTATACCGCCACGGTATAGAATTAGCAGCGATTAGTAACTTTGTTCGAATTGCTGTTTTTTCTGTAAAAAATGGTGTCGGGTAGCGGGGCCATGAAGGCCAGCCGACATCGAAACATCGCGCAAGGTTTTGACGTTATTAGCTTTGACCTAGCCGCAAGCTATAACCGCAGGGAGGGCTAGGATGCTTTCAACGCTTGTTTACAGACATCTTGGTTGGATTAGTCTCCCTTTGAGGGGGTGCAAAGTTTTTTTCCCTCCCCAGGGCTCCCCTCTCCGCAGAGGGACTTTCGTCTTCCGCAGGAGCGTGGGCGGTATTTGACCTAGGCCCCACACCGCCCCACACCGCCTCACACCGCGCAGCCAGAGGTGAGAGCATGGCCACGCCAGCGGCTGTGGCGAGGCCCTCAACCAGCGGCCATGTTTTCCCCGCCTGAGGTACCCTGGGCACAACGTCAACAGGTGACCGCAAGGCCGACAGCCTTGGCGGCCGAGGGATCGGCTACATTAGATGAGCATGCCCTAAAAAAACGTCGCCGTCTAGCTGTATGCAGCTCGCTCTCCAGTCACTCCTCCCCCCAACACCAGCGGGATAAGGGCTCTGATTTGTTTCCTTTGGTTGCGGGTCGTGTGTCTTCAATGAAGCGCAAGCGGCCCCACGTTTCGCTTCTCATGGGGACAGGGGCTGACACCCAGTTGATGGCTGAGACTGGGTATGTCCGTGAGAATGTTGTGCTGTCAAGCGGCTCCCACGCCCAACACATTCTGCGTCTGTGTTTGGTTGAGCCTGGTGTTACGTCTGTCAACTACAAAGGTTGTCAGCAGGGGGGCTGAGACCTCTTGAGGCAAACAGTGCGGGTTCCCCCGACCTCGCCTTCGCCAGGCCGGGTATCACGTTAGTGCCTCCCACTCCTGGAAGGCCGGCAGTGGTCTGGCAGGCGTGCGTGATTTGGGTGGTAGTAATATCACTGCAGGGCTACGGTGTGTAGGAACCCACCCTATCGGGCAGTGTGGGGGCCTCACACCTTGCATGTCCAGCTGTAGAACAACTCCTCAGCTATCCATGCTGGAGGGGTGTTCAGTGGGGGAGCTTTTGTCACCTAGTATGATGTCAGCTTCCCCCGTATCAAACCAGCCCTTTCTGTCGGGGTCCCCCCTTGGGTGCGATTGCCTCGTGGGTAGTGTCAGGGTCCGATGTCCCGACTTGCACGGTTAGCGGGTCCAGGGTTGGCTACGCACAGCGGGCGGGACCGGGCCGTCTATCTACAGTTCCTAGCGGACCAGCGTCAAATGGCGGCGGGTGCGTTTTGGGAGTATCATCACATATGGCTACAGCAGTACCATATGTCGATGTGGATGGAGAGAACGCTGAGGCAGGGACTTGTGTTTACACAACCCCACCCGTTTTCAGGTTTGGTACAGACCCTATTGTCAGGGTCACCAGCAGTGACAGCTCTGGCCAACGAGATCCAATCTCTGTGGGCGAAGCAAGCCATCGTTGTGGCCCCAAAGGAGGACGCGATGCGTGACGTTTCCTCCCGGTATTCTCTGGTGCCCGAGAAATCGGGAAGGGGGGTGTCAGACCCATGCTGGACCTGTCCCATGGAAGGTTCAGGTTTTTGGACCGTCTCCCACCTGTTGAACGCTGTCAGGTGGGGGCCTGGTTCTCCTCCATAGACCTGTAGGATGCGTATTCGCATCCCCGATCTTCCATCCTAGGGCTTACCTACGCTTCCTTTGCAGGGTTTAGCGTATGAGTACCAGAGGCTGCCGTTCGGCTATTCTCTGGCTCCCCACATCTTCACCAAGTGCGTGGTGACCGCACTGGGGCCTCTGCGTCGTCAGGGGTTACGAAGTGTATTCTGCCCTGGACGACGTTCTGGTCCTTGGCGGTCAAGGTAGATCGTCAGGTCTCATACCAGGCAGGTGGTGGAATTCCTCACCAGCCTGGGGTGTGCTGTAGACTGGAAGTAGAGTACTCCTCTTCCCAGTCAATGGGTGGAGTACTTGGGCTTATTCTAAGCTCAAGGTCTATATGGGCATCCCTCTCAGAGCATGTTATCGACACGCTCGGGAGGTTCCGTCCTAGGACGGTTAAGGCGCTGTCCTTGATGCGCCTGCTCGGTATGATGGCATCTGCTCATTCCGTGGTCCCTCTTGGCCTCCTCTTCACCTCATGAGGAGGATACAGAGGTGGTTTTCCAGTATGGAAATAGACCCGGTGAGAGGCAAGTGGAAGCGGCTAAGGTTCCCATGTCAGTACTGGGGGACCTCGCCCTCTGGGCAGGCTGTCACACGTCACGGTCTTCACCGACGCCTCCCTCACTGGCAGGACCATGCTGCCCGGTCTGCACTACATTCAATGTGTAAGGAATTGAAGGCAGTCCTTCTGGTCCTCAAACAGTGTTTTGATCAGGACGGACAACACAACGTTAGCGTCGTATATCGACAGACAGGGAGGAGTACGCTCCCCCCGTCTGCACCGGGCGGCGGTCGGCTGGCTATGGGCGTTCTCCATCTGCGCAGCCTGACGGCTCCTCACATCCCCGGCAGGGTGAATGTGGGTGCAGGTGTGATGTCGCGGGGCGGTCCTCACCCTGACGAGTGGGGATCACGTCCGGACATAGTCGGGCAGGTCTGGGACCGATTCCGTGGCTGCCCGGGATTCTGTAAGTTTTTCCCCCATACATCTGTTAGGTCAGTTGTTGGTGCGGATACATCGGGAGCGCAGGACCTTGATCCTGATCGCGCCGGACCGGGGCACAGCTGTGTGGTTCCCGGTCCTGATCCAGCTCTTGATAGCCCCGCCGTGGCCTGTTCCTTGGTCGTCGTGGGCCCTCTCTCAGGCGCACAGGTCTCTGTGGCAGTTCCCTGTGCTGGGCCAGCCGCTGATGGTTTGGCTGTTGAGAGGGTGAGTCTGGAGGGGATGGACCCTTCTGTGGTCAACACCATCCGGAATGCGCATGCTCCCTCCACTATCGCGGTTTACGTGGGTAGGTGGCGTATTTTCCAAGAGTGGTGTAGAGTGGGGGGCTTGAACCCGGTGTCCTGCCCCCTGGACGCTGTCCTTTCCTTCCTTCAGTCTATTTTGGGTAGACTGTCGGCTTCGACGGTGAGGGTATATGCCACGGCTATATCCTCTTGTCATGTGGGGTTTGAGGGCGTTACGTTGTTCAGCCACCCTCTTTGAAGCGTTTCCTGCTTGGCGCTCTGCGCCTTAAGCCGGTGGAACGTTTTCTGTCTCCGAGTTGGGACCTCCACCTGGTCCTCGGCCGGTTGTCTGAGGCCCCATTTGAGCCTCTTGAGCAGTTGTCTTTGGAACAGCTGTCTTTCAAGACTGCATTCCTGCTGGCCATCACCTCCGCTAAGCGTGTGGCTGAGCTTTGTGCTCTCTCGGTGCGGCCTGAGTGCTTGTCTATTCGTGTCAATATCGGTTGCGACTCTGAGGCCTAATCCAGTCTTCGTGCCAAAAAATATCCGGAGCTCTTTTCGCTCCAGGGATATTGTGGTTCAGGCGTTTCATCCGCCTCCTCACACTGGTGAGTTAGAGGCGAGCCTTCACCTGTCGTGTCCAGTCCGGGCTTTGGGGGTTTACCTCAGCCGGACTCAGGATATCAGGGCTACCGATCAGTGTCCGGCCCATGGGGATATTAACATATGTTGTCGGGCCTTACAAATACATTTGATTTGATTTGAATTTGATTTGATAAAAGGTCATAAGTCACATAATTCGGTAGCACTTTATAATAACACCCTGTTATAATAAATTTATAAGGTATTTGTAGATAATGAACTAATCATGAACAAACCATTTATATACATTCATAAATGATTATTAAATCATTTATAACTATATTTGTATACCATTTACAAAGTATTTATAACGCATTAGTGGATAATGAACTAATCATGAACAAACCATTTATATACATTCATAAATTATTATTAAATCATTTATAACTATATTTGTATAACATTTACAGATTAGTTCTACATTATTTATAACTCATTATCAACATTGTTTGTACTTGATTTGTTCATCATTAAATAATGTTGTTTAATGTGTAGTAACACATTTGTAGATGCTTTGAAAAATGGATATGAAAAAACGACTATAGTGTATCTCCATTTATTTTTCATGTTCAACAAATTATTTGTTAAGACATTCATAAAACATTTATAAAACATTTGCAGATGCTATCGTGGGGGCCAATCTAAAGTGAAGCCTATTCATCATTAACAAATGTCTAATACAGTTCTGTATCGCTAGTGGCTTAGCTTGGCATCGCCTTCTGCACTATCTCGCGTACGTGCACGCGTACTGAATAAACCACAAATGTACCTCTAATACCAGTATTAGTCTGACCACACCCCTCATCAGCTTACCTTCATAAGCAGGTGTGTGGTCACCTGCTCTCCTCCTTCTCGCTTTCACCACAAGGAAGAGGTGCCTCGGTAGATCCCCACACTTGACACCATGATGGAAGAAATTGGATTAGGAACAGCTTGGGAAACAAGGATACGTTGACATCATATCTTTATTTTCTCTCTCACTATTTTCGAGAAAATACGGCGATATTGTCTTCGTACTGGAGTGTCTAGAAGATGATGATCATTCTACAAACCCTCCACCGGTTTTCGTATTGGGAGCACGCCGCTGCATGCTTCTCAACTGCAGTTCCTTGCTGTGTTTGTTGGGGTGAAACCTGTCAGGCCACAGCTGAACTGTCGGACATGCCGCTGTTGTGAGGAGCGGTGCGTTCCAGGTTGGGTGAGTAGTGTTTGCTGGCGGGCTCCACTTGTCTGTTAGTGCTATGGGGGCTACTAGACGAAGTTTATGGAAACCGGCCCCAGGCTAGGGTCCTTTGTTTAGCCGTCTAGGCGACAGAAGGCCTTGGTCTGGCGACCATTATAGTTTTAACTAGTGGGCCGCGACCATTGACACTGGTGATCCCTGTGTGTTCTGGACGAGTGGATTCTCTCTGTCACCGTGTTAAGACCCCATCTTTCATATCCAAATGAGAGTATTCCTTCACGAGGGGATATGTGCATGTAATGTGCGATAGCGGCAGATTCATGTTCAAAGTCAGCTATACAGGCCAGTTGGTACTGTGCTGATTCCGCCGGACGTGTTATTGTCACCGTTGTGAAGCGGTGTTGACGTCTTGTTTTCCCTTTTCTCTTAAAAAGTGAGGAGGGTTCAGAACGGCGGCCTGTCTGGGTGAGTGTTATGTCATTGTTTACATGTTCATAGCTTACGGTTAGCCGGTCGGTGGCCTGGCGCGGGGTGGCTTGGCTTCTCGCGCGCCGCCGGGAGCTCGCTCCTGATCGCGTGCGTCGTAGATCGGCGTCTCGCGAGCGGAAGCGATAGCACCCGAACGGCTGGAGCAGCCGTTAGCTTGATGCTATTCTGTTGAACGTGCTTTGATTTTTAACATGTTTTACACTTTTGACCACGACGTCATCCTTGACAGGGGATGTTCGTCAACCCTGCCCGAGCCTAGACGGGGATTGCGTCAACAAAGAGGACTGTAGCGACTGGTGGAGCGGCGACGCTGCCCGGATCGAACAACACGGGACGCTTGTGACTGCACTTCGCTGATCTGCGTTCCGGGCAGGTACGGGGTTGGCCAGACCCTCATAACACGTCTTCTGGTTTTACCTTGCTAAATGTATTGTGAATGACGGTGTTTTTTCCCAAAACGTGTGTTGTTGCAATGCATTTGAGATACGTTGCGGGTTGTGTGTGAGCTGTTTTTGTCACTGGCAGTAGCTTCTCCGTGCAGGTCGTGATGTATTGATCTGGTTGTTGTGTGAGAAACATCATGGTGTTTATGTGTACCGTGTACTCACTACTAAGGCAACTAACCTATGAAGCTATGCTTGGTGACGAGTGAGTAAAAGAATGTTCTTTCTCAGACTGTAATGACAATGGACAGTGAGTTCACACATTAACAGGTTTTCCTGTTTTAACTGGCCGTATTGTGGGTAAAATAGGAGGATTGTGTTTTTCCCCCCCGGTTCCCTGGGGACTTTATCACCTCCTATCAGACATGTTGTGCATTAATTGTGTCTTTTGTGTGGTAGGGATACGATGTGACTCTCAGCTTGATTGCTGAGGTTGTGCTAATCTGCTGGAGAAACTTATTTCCTAAAGGGAAATTGGTTTGGTTGCTGTCATGTGGGCTTAGCAAGGCCTGTGGTCGATACTAATCAAGAATGATGTATTCTCTCATTGTGATGATGATGGGTTGTGTGTGTCATGTGACCTACAACTGGGTTGTACTGACCACAGAAGCACATGTGTATGTTGGACCGGGGTTCTTAGAGCCCTCTCTATTCTGTGTTTTTCCTTAGTAAAAATCAGATAGCAGGTTAGCTCGTGCGCTGTGTGGAGCTGTGAAACGCTTCATAGAGTTGACTATGACTGTGTCATATTTTCTTTTTGTCGTTACGTCGTATCATGGGTGTGGGGTCGTAAAGGGGTGAACTGGTAACCTTTCCTCTCCCCGTTGTTCTGTCGGTCAGGGGTACACCCCCTGTCCTTCAAGGTTCCCGTCACGTGGCGGTTCGGCACGTTACGGGGGGGGGGGGGGGGGGGGGGAGGGAGTTCCTGGTCCCACGGCCTGGTATATTGGGCGTGTGCACCGCAGGAATTCCCCCGCCATAGAGTACGTCACCGTGCGCGTCTCTGTTGGTAGGACTTCCGTGTGCTGTTCAGGTCCATGTGATGGATCTGTTTTCAGGGGGGGTGGTCAGGGCTCCTCCTCACCAAGCGCCTACTCAGGCCTTCTGTGAGTTCGGACTCCTTCTTCCATGTGATCCATGTGAGGAAGCCTCCATCAGAGTACAGAGCCTTCCTCCTCAGATTGTCAAAGTGAGTGGACCCTCTAGAAGGGTCCTTTTCTATTGTATGTATATTCGATTCAATTCGTTTATTGAGTGTGTATGGGTTCGGTGCCTCTTCCCCGGAGGCCCTAAAACCAGTTTTTTACATGGCTCGAGGTGCAATATATTCTTTTCAATCTGTACAGCTCGCGTGGGAAGTCTCTCTGGGGATCCCCGTCTCTTTCCTATGGGAGGGTGGTGGGATGTAAAAATGTGAAAAATTTTTACCCCGGCTGTGTAGACTGGGATACATACTGTTGATGCTTCCTTCTTTCTATTCCAGAAGTGTTGGAGTTAGGGAGTGTCACACCCCTCTTGTCGTTCCCCTGGGCGCCTTGGGGATTCAATGGTAGGTCTAAATAGCCTGTTCATTGATGGGGGTGTGTCCCGACGCACGTATAGTGCTAGCTCGCTGTAAACAGGCGATTGACTGGCACGCCTTAGTTGCTTGTGGTTGAAACAGCGTTTTTATAAAGCAACTGAGATGGGGGTTTTTCCTCTTCCGGCGACCACATCCCATGACCTGGGTGGGTTGTCGACGGATCCTCGTTCATGTCTGGGGGATGATGACGGGATGGATCTGAACATATGTAGTGGGGTCTCACGCCCTTGGGGTGGGCCACCAGGCGCGGTTCGTCCCGACGTCTGGGTGGCGCCTTCTTTTCATGTTAAGATCAACACGCATATCTGCCCTTTTCCTGGGGCATGTCGGCGTGGTTAGGGCACGGGACTGGTTCTGGTCACGCTGGTCCAGATCAGTTGAACCCGTTGTCCGCCGGGGATGCAGATCTGCTGTTCTGGTACCCTGAGGGACTTGGGCTTTTTTCAGGGGGAAAAATGCCAGGTCGGTCTGGGTGTCACAGGGTTAAGCGCTATGGAGACCCTGGTTGGGTATGTTTTTACTCAGCACTGTCGTCATGGCTTACAGCCATGCCATTCTGTACGCGCTCGATCTCGTCGGATCTCGGCCGCTACACAGGTTGGTCCTGGTTAGTACTTGGTTGGGAGACCGCCGGGGAATACCAGGTACGGTGTGCTTAGGGGCTGGTTCTCCATTGTTTTTCGCTCCTCTCTCACGCATGGCGAAGAGGGGCCTGTGGGGGTGGTTTTTTGACCTCCTCTGGTGACCCTGTGCTTCCCGTACCGCCAGGCCCGGTCCGAAGTGATGTTTGCGACCCGTAGGCCTGGGTTAACCCTTTTTGGAAACTGAAACACTTGTACTGCGGTATAGCCGGTGTATACCCGCAGGTGTGTTTTGGAGTTTTTTCATGAGGGGTTATAGGAACAACCACCGCATTGGGTAACACCGAGGTGGTTGATTCCCTGGTGTGTTGGAGCAGTGTCAACTCCCGGGTTCACCGGTTGAGGGTGCCCCTGCACGTTCATGACGTCTGCCAATCGTGTCAGCCTTCTCTGCCTCGACCCCTCTGGGTGGGGGTTGTTAAATGGAGGCTTGGTCATGCAACACCGCCAGCTTACGCTCCTTCCGCCGGGGCGGCTGTGTTCAGCTGTCCCCTCTGGCGCCTGTCTCGTCCGCAGTCTCCAGGCTAGGGTTAACAGCCTGTTGCCTGGTTTTTCCCCGGTGCGCTGCCTGCTTCCGTTGGTTAACCTTTTTTGTGTGCTTACGGCCATGCTGACTGCCTATTCTGCAGGGTCAGTGTGCCAGGCGGTGTACTATTGGGGGGACGGGGCCCGCTCGGCTTACTGGCCTGGTTGGTTCCGCCTGGGAATACCAGGTGCAGTAACTGAGGGGCCTTTGTCCGAATACGCTGGCGATGTGGGGGGCGGGGCACTACGTGCCCACCTGGTGGGGTCTTGATGCTGGCATCATGGACTTCTCCGGGCCCCCATTCCAGGGAGTCCAGTCCTTTTGGTGGGTCTGGGTCTTCCTTCGTGCTCCGCTGCTACGGCCTTGCCACGGGGTTGGGTTTGCCCTTGACCCCGTGATTCTGGGGGCAGTAACGAGGTTGTTCCTCCGTTCGTTCCCGGGTGGCATGCGGGTTGTGCGTGTGTGTAGTCGTGGGTCAAGCCACGGTCTGCTCACCCTGTGCGTTGAGTTGCTTGAGTGCCTCTTCGCACGGTCGGGTCCGTCGCCCTCCCGTGACGTCCCTAATAGGGGGGCTACCCTCCATTAGGGGGGGTCGGGGGGGCTCGGCCCTCCCTGTTCTGATGGTTTTGGGGGGCTGTCAGCGGGGTGTATTTGTCAGCCAAGTGGCTCCGCTTGGCCTCCCTTGTGCAGAAGGCGATGCCAAGCTAAGCCACTAGCGATACAGAACGTTAGGTTATGACTATAACCAAGTTCTGTTAGCTAGGGGCGATGCTTGGCATCGGACGCCGCTGCAGCCCTTGTCCTCACCTTGTGGTGAAAGCTTGGGAAGGAGGAGAGCAGGTGACCACACACCTGCTTATGAAGGTAAGCTGATGAGGGGTGTGGTCAGACTAATACTGGTATTAGAGGTACATTTGTGGTTTATTCAGTACGCGTGCACGTACGCGAGATAGTGCAGAAGGCGATGCCAAGCATCGCCCCTAGCTAACAGAACTTGGTTATAGTCATAACCTAACGTTAATTATTTGTTTACTTTTTCATCACATGTTACAAATGTTGTAGGCAGCTTTCGGATACACCCTTCTTTGTGACATCAAACAGTGACAGAATTAGGACTAAAGATAAATGCAATTTTATTAACATATAAAATACATGTGCATGACATATAGTGTAACATCGGGGGGACCCATGAGTACCCTGGCCAGGTAGAGCATCTAGAGAGGAAGTCTCACGCGAGCGAGACTTGACGTCACGTGTGTTGCCGTCTGTTTGAATGGAAGCACAAGTTATCCGTGCTGCGTCTATACTTTCGCTTTTAATAAGGTATGAGCAGGTTAAACACCTTTTTTTATTGGTAAATCTATTCCATAATTTCCGACCTACAAACAACTCTTATGTTGTGTAGACGTTCGTGTAGATGTGGTGGCCGCTAACGTTACACTTGTTCGACACGACACACAAGAGTAATAATTATTTGTGTCTTGTCATCATCACTGAGCACACATTAGGAACAAATGTAACGTTAGCGGCCACCACATCTACACGAACGTCTACACAACATAAGAGTTGTTTGTAGGTCGGAAATGATGGAATAGATTTACCAACAAAAAAAGGTGTTTAACCTGCTCATACCTTATTAAAAGCGAAAGTATAGACGCAGCACGGATAACTTGTGCTTCCATTCAAACAGACGGCAACACACGTGACGTCAAGTCTCGCTCGCGTGAGACTTCCTCTCTGGCCAGGATACTCCTGGGTCCTAGTGTCCCCCGATGTTACACTATATGTCATGCACATGTATTTTATATGTTAATAAAATTGCATTTATCTTTAGTCCTAATTCTGTCACTGTTTGATGTCACAAAGAAGGGTGTATCCGAAAGCTGCCTACAACATTTGTAACATGTGATGAAAAAGTAAACAAATAATTAACTGTATTAGACACTTGTTAATGATGAATAGGCTTCACTTCAGATTGGCCCCCACGATAGCATCTGCAAATGATTTATAGATGTTTTATGAATGTCTTAACAAATCATTTGTTGAACATGAAAAATAAATGGATACACTATAGTCGTTTTTTCATATCTATTTTTCAAAGCATCTACAAATGTGTTACTACACATTAAACAACATTATTTAATGATGAACAAATCAAGTACAAACAATGTTGATAATGAGTTATAAATAATGTAGAACTAATCTGTAAATGTTATACAAATATAGTTATAAATGATTTAATAATCATTTATGAATGTATATAAATGGTTTGTTCATGATTAGTTCATTATCCACTAATGCGTTATAAATACTTTGTAAATGGTATACAAATATAGTTATAAATGATTTAATAATCATTTATGAATGTATATAAATGGTTTGTTCATGATTAGTTCATTATCTACAAATACCTTATGTATTATAACAGGGTGTTATTATAAAGTGCTACCCATAATTCTTCTCCTCCTGTTACCGTAGCATTATTGAGCGGGTTCTTTTGTATGGTACCATCTGTTTGTCTTTTTTTTTCTTCCCATATGCTTACAGTCACCAATGGTAGAACGGGCAGCATGGTGGCGTGGTGGGTAGCACAGCAAGAAGGCCCTGGGTTCGAATCCTGACGGGAGGCCTTCTTGTGTGGAGTTTGCGTGGGTTTCCTCTGGCTACTATGGTTTCCTCCCACACCATAAAGACACAAATGAAAGTATCGAAATCTAGCTCATTAGCTAACTCTGGCACATTTACATTGAAGTGGAAACAGAAAATGTTGATTATTATGCACTGTCCCTGGGTAAAAAAATCTAAAATAAACTTAAACTTAATAAGAATAAACTCTTTAGGGCGGCCGGGTAGCGCAGCGGACTAAGCGTCTGTCTACCACCACAGAGACAGTGGGATCGAATCCAGCTGTGGTGCTTCCAGGTTGGCCGACCGTCCATACTAACACAATTGGCAGCGTTAGCAGGTGGGAAACCCGGCGAGGGTGGGTCCTGGTCGTTGTAAACAGCGACTCCTACAGTTCGGTCGGGGCGCCTGCACAGCAAGGGAAGGATCTGGGAGAGGTAGTGTGACCGTCCACACGTTACACTCTCTCAGTGAGAGTCCGCGCTGCCAGGTGAAAAGAAGCGGTGGGCTGGGTACACATGTGATGGAGGATTGAGGAAGCATGTGATAGTCTCCACCCTCCCGGACCGACGGTAGGGGGTAGAGTGCGCAATGACCAGGGAGGGGATTGGGAATTGGCATAACGACTAACATTGGGAGGGGAGACAAACGGAAAAAGAATGGGGGAAAAGATAATAATAAAAAAAAAATAATAAACTCTCTAAATATAACCCATTTTGCCAGCACACACATTGCTATTCCGAACCCCAACTTATCCGATTGTAAGCAAGTGAGTAGTTTATTTAGGATACCACCTTTCACAGAGCAGTAACAAAGTGCTTCCCAAAGAAAATAAATACAAATGTTAAATGTAATATTTTTTTTTAAATAAGACCATACAATTGTAAAAAAGAAGAAAAAATAAACATTCAAACATAAGCAACGAGGACATTAAAAAAAAATTAAGAAAAGGCCACTTTGAATAAATTAGTCTTCAGCTGCTTTTGTGTGTCACATTCGCAAAGCACTCACAATCATTTGTGACCCAGACCATCCACTCTACCAGCCCTTTATCCCATTCCTTCCTGACGTAGGTATAGACAGAATGTGCAAAAAGGCCCGTTTTAGCAAGAGCTTTGTTTCCACAGCCATATGAGGTTTAAGTGACCTCCTCTTTAGATTAAAATAAATCTGTGGTCGAGTGTCAATCAGTGTCTTTATCTCTGCTGTGTGACAACTGTAATTTAACCATCTAAAGCAGTGTCGCGCCCACATGACACTATGTTTTGAAAAAAATTAAATATCTTTGAAAGCGTCTGTGATGGAGTTTCAGTGTATCTGAGATACACTATTTCTGCCTGAATTTAAAGTATCTCTCTATCGCACCTGTGGTGTTCTTAATTTACCTTAAAAGATGAGGAAGAGAGTTTAGCAGTTTCAAAGGTTTATTCCAGAGTGAATGAACAATGTTGTGTGTGTCAGAACAAGTATACAGTGGTTCTTTAAACTGTTACAAACAGCATACCGTCAGCACTTGTGGCCAACAAAGGTCAGGAGTTCCTCTGAGCTGGAGTCTTAGTTTAGACGAGAGACGGCTCTCATATATGTACTGTAGGAATGTCTTTTGAATTTGCTCACATGTCACAATCACTTTATTTTTTTTTATCCACTTTTTCTCCTTATCTTTCTATTTTTCTCCCATCCCAATTTCGCCTCGCCAATTCTCCCTTCAATTCTCCCCTCCCCTGTCTCTAACGTTGCTAGACTATGCCTCCCACTGGTCGGCTGCAGTGAGGACCAAGCCTTGCATCACGTGTCCCCTCCGGTACACGAGGAGGCAGCTGTCGCAACTTTTCAGCTGTACAGCGCGATCTCTCAGTGGCGAATGTAGCGCGTGGGAGGCTCACGCTTCCCCTGTTACTTCCTGATTCTGCTGTACAGGCGCACCAACCGACCTGTAGGAGTCTCTGTCCACAACGTTCTCAGGTCCCTGCACGATTCCAGGGTGCTGAAGAGTGCGAGGAAGATCATGGCCGACCCCTGCCACCCCAGACACAGCCTCTTCACCCTGCTCCCCTCTGGGAGAAGGCTGAGGATCCCAAAGGCTGTGAAAGCTCGTCACAGACTGAGCTTCTTCCCCTCAGCCGCCAGGCTGATCAATGCCTCAGGCCCCCCCCCCCCCCTCTGCCCCCAAGTGACACTGGCACAATGACACTGCACTGCACTAGTCTTTACTGGAACTCTGCACTTTACACTCTATATATATGTATTTAAATTATTAATCCTCGACTGCACTGTTTTTGTCCTGTGTCTGTGTTGGTGTTGTTGTTACTGTGAAAAAAGAAATGAAAAATGCATACACTGTAATGCCGCAACAATTACCAATGTGGTTTTACACAAATGGCTTAATAAAGGAATCTGAATCTGAATCTGTCTGATCCCCACCCACCAGCTTTCCCACCCCTAACACTGCCAATTGAGTGCTCAGACAGAACATTGAACTGTCCACACACAAGCACACATGAACACACACACGACACGCACACTGTGCACGCTCACACACGAGCAGCCACTTAACACTTTAACATGAGCGGTCACACACTCATGTCGCACACACGCACACTTATGGCCAAAGGAAAGGACACTTTAAATTAGAATAACAGGAACAGTGTATTGCACTACCAAAGCTAACTAGCATGTCCCATATGCTCTGTAAATAACTATGTACAGATACCGAGATGTCACTCCATGTTACCTGTTACCTGTTACTGCACAATGTTGTTTTCTTCTTTTGATTCTATTATATGTACCACTGTATTGCACATCGTTGCGGGCAAGACCACCCGCATTTCATTGTATACCTGTATGCCGTGACAATTAAAACTCTTGACTTGACTTGACTTGTGTTAGTATGAATGACCAGCCAAGCTGGTAGCAACGCCGAGAGCTGGGCTCGAACCCAGCATCTCCTGCATTGGTGGCGAGCGCCTTGCCCACTGCGCCACTTAGCCGCCCCCACATGTCACAATCACTTGTGTCTGAATTACTCACACACCCACATCCTGTTTGGCTGAGCGTGGACGTTTGGCATAGAATTTACCAAAATATTGAAACATCTAGATTGGTATTTTTCAGCCTTCCACATGCAGACTGGTAAATCCATTGCTTCTATCTATCTCCCACTTTTAGCTCGGTATGGCAGAACAATATCCAAATTGCTGAGGGAAAGGTGCATTTGCACCAGATTTCACATGAATCATACTCTGAATCATAAAAGGTATAACACTTGATACGGACTCAAAGAATAAGCTCACAACACAAATATAACACTATCTCCAGGCGAACCTTTGTCTATGTAGGCTTTGGAGGGTCAAGTCAGTGTCCCTGTAAATCCTGTATTTTGTGCAAGTCTGCATGTCTTACTTGTTTGTGTTATGTATGCACCTTACTGTGGAAAAGAGTAAATATTTCTAAATACGGATTACATAAATTCAGACTACAGCTCGGTCTTAAACAATAAGTATTCTGTTTTCTCACCCAAGCTTGACAAATAAAAGTGCCCTTCTATTCCTGAAGATGTCGAGTTGTTCATATTCATCCAGCTCAAGAAAGTGCTTATCTTACATCCTTGTAAAACAGAACAGTACAAATAAATATGCTATTAACTGTTATTATTATGTTATTATTAACTTTGGGGGAATGTTTTTTGTTGTTGTTTGTATTTTGCAACGTGCAATACTGAACAATTCAAATCAAATCAAATCAAATCAAATGTATTTGTAAGGCCCGGCAGCGTGAATACTTTGGGCAGCCGAAGAGTGCTTCCGCATTGCCCTGATTGGCCGACGCCCGCCTACCCCCGTTTCGCCCTACGCCGCTAACGCGCGCATGCGCATTCGATTCCCATCAACACATAGGTTAATAGGTGCGTTTTAATAGGTTTTGCAGCGGCGGTAATAATAGCAATACTTAGAATAATAATTAAATTATGCTGTATCACCTTACTTCAGTATTGATTAAGTTGATATGGAGGTTTTATAGCAAACACAACCAGTGCTTCAATCCATATTAATGATTTCTCGCTCCATGCTGTCATTATTGACCCCGGATGTCCATTTCATAAAACACAATGAAATGTTGACCTGTTGTACATTTAATATCACAGGAGGCACCTTTCACTCAGGAATTCATGTTCTGGTACCACCCCGATCCGTCCTTCAAGGCCCTGTGATTAATTATCACATGGACGATATGAATACTAATCTATTACGTGCGTTGGTTTGGACGTGATACTGAATCAGACGGTCAAGGAGCCTGTCATGATGGATTGATTGATTGATTGAAAACTTTATTAACAGATTGCAGAATGGGTACAATACAGTACAGCTCAATACACACAATTGTTAAGGGGATGCAGACCAGAGAAAGACTTTCGTCTTGTTTCCACCAGGGTCCCCCATTTTCAATTCATCAGGACATATATGACATACATGACATACAGATAGTCAGTACTGCTACATCTATACATTTATGACATACCAGATTTGCAAATACAGTACTGTTTGTGATACAGAAGGAGTCAAGAAAAGGGAGTATATACATTTGACGTAGAAACTGTACATTGGAGGAGGTTGGGTGGGGGGGGTTGGGTACACTGGGATATTGACAACCATACTGGGTAATTTACATTGGAGGTGGTTGGGGGGGGGGGGGGGGCACACTGTATAGACAAGCAAAACTGTACATTGAGGGGGGGGAGACTCTGTACAAACAAACAAAATTGTACATTGGACTATTGACAAAACCATACTAGGTAAATGACTGTACATTGGAGGGGGTTGGGTTAGGATATTTACAGGGGCCAGTGTTGAATTGCAGTCTCCCGTAGGTGTCTCTTGAGAGAGGTTTTGAAAGTGGGTAGTGATCCACATTCCTTTACAGCTTTGGGTAGGGCGTTCCACATTGATGTGGCATAATTGCGAAACGTGTTTAGTCCCTTATTTGAGCCGAATCTGGGTTTAACATGATTTGTGGAGCTCCCTCTGGTGTTGTGATCGTGGTATTCACTGACCTTTGGGAAGTATTTTGCCATGTACATGGGTACCTTGGTCGTGTAGTGTATCTTGTAGACCAGGCCCATTGCAAGTTGCTGTACTCTGTCATCTACTCTAAGCCATCCTAGGTCACCTCCCTTTCTGCCGGTAATGGGGGTCATTATCAGCTGAAAAAACACAAACGAAAATACAGCTTGAAAAGACCAACACTTACACAACGATGTCTAATTGTACTACTTGCAACTACTTGTGTTTGATCACTTGAACAATAAACAGGCAACTTGACGACTTGCAAGCACATTTGATCTTGAGAGTAGCATAGTCGACTGTTCAAACTGGACCATTTCTAAATGTAACCTGCACTATTTATAGGCTACAGAGCATGTGTGCTGTTACGGTCTCAAAGGCATTGTGAAGCGTGTGCCGATGTCTGCTTTGTTTTGCAGCAGGAGAATATCTCTCTCTCTCTCTCTCTCTCTCTCTCTCTCTCTCTCTCTCTCTCTCTCTCTCTCTCTCTCTCTCTCTCTCTCTCTCTCTCTCTCTCTCTCTCTCTCTCTCTCTCCGATCACCTACTCTACTCTGAGAGGTTTTGATGATGATGGTCAGTAGTGTGGCACTCTGTGCGTGGTCAGTAGTGTGTCACACCACCAAAGGCCCAGAGAGCCCCAGTATTTGCATTTACATTTTGTCATTTAGCTGACACACAAGTCAGCAGGAAGGGTACAACTCTTACAACTGAGTAACAATGTTCATCAAACAGTGCTGAAACTTGGGTGCTGCAGTGGTCTGAGGCGGCCAGAGGATGTACTGTAGAGCGGAGGGGTCTTGAGGGTGTGTAGTTACAGACCATTGACCAGGTAGGCGGGAGCCGTTCCCTTCATCAAGCGATATGCCAGGTCGAGGACCTTGAAGCGAATTTGTGCGACGATGGGGAGCCAGTGCAGGTCCCTAAGAAGCGGGGTACCATGCACTGTAATTTTTTTTTTTAAATATCACAGGAAATTCACTGTATTATTTTACAGATTACCTTTGTTTTTTAAGTGTAAATACCATAGAAATACAGTAAATTACCTTTTATCAAAATATTAACCATTAAATAAAGGTTGTAATCTGTAAATGTATTTTCTCAGGAATGGGCGGAGGAACCTGCAGGTTCTGATCGTTGTGGTGATGTGAGCGGAGAAGTTCAGCCAGTCGTCAAGGACTACAGCATGGTTCTTGGCGGTCAGGGACGAGGAGGCTATGCTACATTTTCCACTGTGATGGAAAGGTCGGTCAGCGGGGAGGATTTGGCCGGCAGGTGAAGCTGTTTTGCTTAGGTGCAGTTTGAGGTTGTTGGTCGTCATCCAGGCGGAGATGTCAGACAGACAGAGACATGGATATCTGAGGGAGGGAGAAAGGGAGAGGAAGAGTTGAGTATCATCGGCGTACCAATGATAGAGAGGGCATGAGACGTGTCTATTTGGTGTAGAGGGAGAAGAGGGAGGGGTCCAAGGGCCGAGCCCTGGGGGACACCCGTCCGAATACTCATGATACTCGGTAGGAGTGGTCGAGGTAGGATATCAGCCATGCCAGCGCAGAGCCAGCCACTCCCATTCTTGTGAGCGATGCGAGGAGCATCTGATGGTTGACTATGCCGAAGGCTGCTGACAGGTCCAGGAGGATCAGGACAGAGGACAGGTCCTTCGCTTTTGCTAAGTGGAGAGCCTCTGTGACCGCTATGAGGGCCGTCTCTGTGGAATGACCAGTCATGAAGCCTGACTGGTTAGGGTCTAGGAGGTGGTTTTGTAAGAGATGATCAGTAAGTTGGTTGTATACAGCACGTTCAAGTGATTTATAGAGGAAGGAGAGAAGAGAGACAGGACGATAGTTGTCTATGACGGTGGGGTTCATGGTTGTGTGATAGTAAAGGGTTAACCATCTGTCGTGTGGCAGTGAAAGGGTTAACCTCATAAGCATCGACACGTTGCCACACTTTACTCTCGTCTGTCGGCTCCGGGCTGCGTTTTCGCCGATCAACCAATATATACCACATCCCACACTCAACCTATTGCGTGATTCCATTCTCAAGTTACAAGACGAAACATCCAGCGAACGTCATTTGACAAGCCATTCGGACGAGTGACCACGTCTGGTTGACTGAACTGAATATTTACTGGTACACACATTACAAAAACCATTGTAAAACATTCATTTTCCGTGGGATTTTGATAGACTTTGGACCTGTACTACATAAGACTGCAGGCTAATGGAACCATTATGTTTTCCAGCTCCTACCTCTCAGCTGGAACTTAAAAACAGGCATCTGGCAACCAGTAAAAAGAAATATGAGTACACAGAACTTTTACTTAGTGTTTTCAAACCTCTGTTATTCTATTTCATTAGCACTCAAAGTGTATTTTTCTTCAGAATGTTACCGTTCAAAAGCGATTATAAAGTATAATAAATTGCAAATTACTTTCTTTTATTATTATTTAAAAGCCCCATTTTTGCCAGATGCTTAAATGTTAAAGGAAAATGGTTTGTATCAGTTGGGGTCAAGAAAACCATCTGTTAGGTCTGGGTGGTTCAATTAACCAACTTTAGGTTGTATCTGAGATAGGGTGTGTGTGTGTGTGTGTGTGTGTGTGTGTGTGTGCGTGTGTGTGCGTGCGTGCGTGTGTGTGTGTGTGTGTGTGTGTGTGGGTGTGTGTGTGTGTGTGTGTGTGTGTGTGTGTGTGTGTGTGTGTGTGTGTGTGTGTGTGTGTGTGTGTGTGTGTGTGTGTGTGTGTGTGTGTGTGTGTGTGTGTGTGTGTGTGTGTGTAGTACTCCTTCAAACTAATGGTTGTCTCTGCCCTCGGTGTGTGATTGAATGGGTGAATGTGAGGCATAAGTTGTAATGACAATGACCTAACCCTAACCTTAACTCTAACTAAATAACTACATGTATTTACTGCACAGCAGCAGCACATGATAATAAACCAGCAGTCCTACCTTGTGCTGCAGTCATAACACACCAAATGTGTTGCTGTGCAATGTTTTCCTCATGACATGAATATCCAACTACTGGGCAACGATTTATCTGTGTACATGGATCAGGGTCAGGTTGTCTCTTTTGGGACATGCTGCTCTGCCGTCTGAGGGCTGAGAATGTTCTCTCAGAAGAAGCAACAGTGATGGGTAGGTAGGCACATGCAGAGTTTCGTTCGATTCTCTACTTTTCCAAACAGAGTTGTGGCTTGAGGGTGAAGGTTGGAGAGATGTGAGGCGACCTCTTGTACTGCCTCGCATGGGGAACTGGCTCCTTTATAGACTTGTGTACCAGTTGGGGTCAGGAAAACCTTTTGTTAGGTCTGGGTGGTTCCATTACCCGTTAGAGAGAGGGATGGTGGTCAGCTTGAGGGCTTAATTTATTTATGTGGCCTTCGCTTCCCCTAGCTGTCTGGTTGCCAGGTTGTGTCTTGAGATAGGGCGAGTGTGTGTGTGTGTGTGTGTGTGTGTGTGTGTGTGTGTGTGTGTGTGTGTGTGTGTGTGTGTGTGTGTGTGTGTGTGTGTGTGTGTGTGTGTGTGTGTGTGTGTGTGTGTGTGTGTGTGTGTGTGTGTGTGTGTGTGTGTGTGTGTGTGTGTGTGTCTAAAAACAGATGGGTCAATTCTATAACCCAATTTCTTGGTTAATCGTGTTGGGTTAAAATTATGGGTTAATTCTCTGAGCATAACCATTATTTGGGTTATTGAGATTTAATTTTGAACCAATTTTGACCCAATTTGTGAGTTATAATAATTATGGGTAAATTTTCTGAGACATAACCCATGTGTTGGGTCAGAGAGCTGGGTGTTTCCGCCGGGATCTGCAAAGCTACACCCCTCCCCCACTGGGAACTATCGTACACGCCTTTTGTTCCAGTCAGTCAGACGGTCATGTTCACGTTCACAGTAAACACAGTCCAACAAACCCTCTTCACGGAATAGACTTCACTGACTCAAGGTAAGATCTCGTTTAGTTAGCACAGTATTTATATCTCAACCCATCCATTGTGCCTATTGCGTCGTGTTAACCATGCACTGTGAACGTTGTGGAACTAAATTAGCTAGCTCTTCACAGCTAGTCTGTCGTGTCATCAGCTAGTGGCTAGCTGGGACTCGTTACCTAGCTAGCCAAAGCAAGTTGCAACTTAGCTACTCATTTCTATAATCGGTTCATCTCTAACCTTGTAAAATATGTGGTAACCTCTATTAATAAATAAGCCACACGACACATAAATCGGTACCGTTCAAGCATGCTACCGAAAGTGACCAAGTCTATGAGTATTAGTTAGGCACAAAGGTTCTGGCTAGTAGCTAGGCCTAGTTAGCCAGTACTAGTAAAGTTACTGTTATTGCTAATTTTACCGTGTTTTGGGTTGTAATGATACCAGATTAACTGGAGACTATCTATAGCTGTGTAACGTTATATGATTGATATCTTTATTAACCATATGTGTGTAATAAAGCTGTTGTCCTCTCAATGCGGTGACATAGCTGGTTGGCTAGCTAGCTACATACTGTGATTTAGCGCCATTTTGCGCCATTTTGAGGTCTACATTTTCCATCATCTCTCTAATTTCCTGCGATTTGGGCATCAATTTACAACATCCTATACTAAATTAAGCAGTAGACTGCGGAAGCCAGACATGTGGTGAGGCTTTTTACCAGTGGCGGCCGGTGGGTACTTCGCCACTAGGGGCGCTATACCAAACATTTTGCAAAATGCAAACATGTACAGTACAGTACCACGCAACACTCATGGCAAGACGTGAGCGATTCGACTCACGCTCACGGCAATGAATCGGCTCTTATGAACGAGTCGCTCAGCTGTTACTACAACAACACACAACCAGTCAAATAAAGTATAGTCTAGACTCTAATTCACAACTTGAAACACAATATATAAATAGAAAAGTTAGAAACAAAACTCGCCCGTCTACAAACACAGGCAGATCTCTCCCTCTCTCCTTCTCTCTCTCACACACAGCGCGACGTGGAATCGATTCGTTACACAATCAGACCTATTATATACCAAGAATAACTTCAGTATGAGTACAGGGCTGTACACATATTTTGCATATTGTTAAACGAGCCAAGGCTAGCTATTAAACTATCGATATGAATCGAAAATCTGGGACCCTGATGTAAACAAGACAAACGTCTTTCTCTGGTCTGCATCCCCTTAACAATTGTGTGTATTGAGCCGTACTGTATTGTACCCATTCTGCAATCTGTTAATAAAGTTCTCATTCATTCATTCATTCAAACATAGACGATATTGAACAAGCCATAATCCACGTATTTTCAATCCGAGAGAGCTGCAGTAGTTAAATCAATGAGCCACCGACATAGTCAGTGTGGTAAGTAACGTTATTATTGCATCCAAGATTGATACACGGTTGGCTAGGCAGTTGGTAGTCATAGTCTTGTGTTATAAAATAAATAAACAATCAGCAATGTCTCGCTTCATGAATGGCCAGCAGTAGTACTGCTCCTAAAAAAAACTATTTACAAACGTTAACGTTAAGCACAGAGAGAGAGAGAGAGAGAGAGAGAGGGAGAGAGAGAGAGAGAGAGAGAGAGAGAGAGAGAGAGAGAGAGAGAGAGAGAGAGAGAGAGAGAGAGAGAGAGAGAGAGAGAGAGAGAGAGAGAGAGAGAGAGAGAGAGAGAGAGAGAGAGAGAGAGAGAGAGAGAGAGAGAGACTCACTGTTTAGTTGAAACGTCCAGGGCAGGAGAGCTTGATAAACGTGTATAATCCGCCATATAGCTTGTTAGCCAAGTGTTAGCTGAGCTCGTTAGCACAACACTCAACAAGTACATTCCTTTGTCCATTTCCGCTCGAACAGACTGCAAACTACCTGGCGTTCTATCGCCATGCTCTAAGACAAACTCTAACCTTAACCAACTTTGAAAGAGTGCCTAAGCTTAACAGTCTAAAGAACTTGCAGTCACGGCACGCTCGTCTAAGACAAACAGCTGCATGCATCTCACAACAACACAACTATCTCCACCGACCAACCTAGGACCAACCTAGGAACCAAGCTAGAAGCTAGAATTGGAACATTAGAAATTGGATTCGGTGGTCTCTGTGAAATTCTGCCATGGAAAAAAATACTGGCGTCGGCCAATCAGAGAGCGTCTCCGCGAAATGCGGCTATGGAAATTCTTCACGGAAGTTCACGCTGCTGCCTAGACCGCTTCAAATCGCGCTCGGATTCCAACATAATAGTCATATTTCAACGCACAACGGCGTATGCACTGATTGGCTGTGACGGAGACAGCGATCAAACTGTGACGCGCACTCAGAGCACTATTGCTTCTAGCCCGGGCGAGAAATACGAAAAAATAAAAAAAAACGTCACTTCCTGCTCATGAAAACGATGTTTTTTTAATTTAGATAATAACGTTATATTGTGCATTGGAAATACAAACATACTTAAAATGAGTAAATATTATTCATTTTAAACATGTTTATATTATTTATAGGGCTATAAAACACAAAAACGAAAAAGTTTTATTGTCTTCTTCTGTGATTTAACAGCAGCTGGCCAGCAGGTGGGTCGGCGCCCTTGGGCCCCTAGTGGCGAGCCGCCACTGCTTTTTACACCTGAATTCAGTGCTAAATATTCTAGGCTGCTATGTCAGCTAGTACTTGGCCTATCGTTCACACGTGGCTGAGTACTTGGGCATGAGGCATTAATTAATTGCAGATGTGTTCATTTCCACATTGCTTTCTGTTTTGTTTCAGGCCAGTCTTGATGGACAGCTTTGTCACAGAAAAATTAATTGAGTGGCAATTGCCAGAGCTCACAGACAGTTTTAAAGGTGAGCATTTTTACTTTCTTGACCATGAAAATGTTTCCATGACTAAGCAGTATAGGGTTTCAACACACATGCACACACATTATTCTGTTCTTCATCTTGGTTCTCATCATGTTCTTGTCCTGGTCTCTGGTCCTGTGTTGGATTTGCTGCCTGGACTGTAAAAGTCTTTCTTTGTTTTCTGTCTTT
This sequence comes from Notolepis coatsorum, assembly GCF_963971535.1. Taxonomy (NCBI): domain Eukaryota; kingdom Metazoa; phylum Chordata; class Actinopteri; order Aulopiformes; family Paralepididae; genus Notolepis; species Notolepis coatsorum. The sequence continues at coordinate 43,218,307 of NC_140165.1, forward strand.
TGTCTTTCAGATAAAGATATCGATGAGGAGGCATTTCAACTTTTAGATGACGAAACAATCCGGAACCTCATCCCCAAAATAGGCCCCCGGCTCAAGTTCTCAAAACTTTACAGAGAATTTGTAAGTGATCACTAAGTTAAGAGTTCTAACATATCAAGGCAGATGGCGTATACATGCTTTAAATGCAAAAGGCTAATTCCTGGTGATGCCAAGTCTCTCTTTTCACATTTACGAGTAGCACACAATATAAACGCTTCATCCACTTATATCCAATGTTGTGAGGGAGTTTGTAGCAGAACATTTCCTTTCATTCGGTCTTACAGAAAGCACTTGCAAGGAGAACATAACGACAACCAGGCCCTGGCCCAGCCACCTAATGTACCAAATCAGGCTGCTAATATTTTCAATGCTGAAGAGCTAGTACTTTCTTGACCATGAAAATGTTTCCATGACTAAGCAGTATTGTTCAGTAGGGTTTCAACACACATGCATGCACACACAAATTATTCTGTTCTTCATCTTGGTTCTCATCCTGTTCTTGTCCTGGTCTCTGGTCCTGCCAGCCTGTTCCTGTGTTGGAGTTTGCTGCCACTGGATGGCACTGAAATTACTGTAAAAGTCTTTCTTTGTTTTCTGTCTTTGTCTTTCAGATCAAGATATCGATGAGGAGGCACCACCAGTACCCCCCTCACCAGAACCAGCAGGACCTCCCCTCACCAGAACCAGCAGTACCTCCCCTCACCAGAACCAGCACCTCCCTTCACCAGAACCAGCAGTACCTCCCCTCACCAGAACCAGCAGTACCTCCCCTCACCAGAACCACCAGTACCTCCCCTCACCAGAACCACCAGTACCTCCCCTCACCAGAACCAGCAGTACCGCTTTTGGAGTCTGCAAAAGAGGGGTGGAGTTCTAGAGGAAGCAAGGTAAGCAAAAAAAGCCATATAATGCGCAGCTCCTCCCCTTCAGGGAATGCTACACCCATTTGTAAGGGGGCAGAACAGGAAGCACAGCCCCCCTCATCCTTCGCATTGGCTTAGCGGGGCAGGCAAAGCAGCAAGCTTCAGAGAGCCTAACTGCTGCTTCAGAGAGCCTAACTGCTGCTTCAGAGAGCTTATCTGCTGCTTCAGAGAGCCTATCTGCTGCTTCAGAGAGCCTATCTGCTGCTTCAGAGAGCGTATCTGCTTCAGAGATCCTAATTGCTGATTCAGAGAGCCTATCTGCTGCTTCAGAGAGCCTATATGCTGCTTCAGAGAGCCTAACTGCTGCTTCAGAGAGCCTATCTGCTGCTTCAGAGAGCCTATCTGCTGCTTCAGAGAGCCTATCTGCTGCTTCAGAGAGCATATCTGCTGCTTCAGAGAGCCTATCTGCTGCTTCAGAGAGCCTAACTGCTGCTTCAGAGAGCCTAACTGCTGCTTCAGAGAGCCTATCTGCTGTAGAGAGCCTAACTGCTGCTTCAGAGAGCCTATCTGCTGCTTCAGAGAGGCTAACTGCTGCTTCAGAGAGCCTATCTGCTGCTTCAGAGTGCCTAACTGCTGCTTCAGAGAGCATATCTGCTGCTTCAGAGAGCCTATCTGCTGCTTCAGAGAGCCTATATGCTTCAGAGAGCCTAACTGCCTCAGAGAGCCTATCTGCTGTAGAGAGCCTAACTGCTGCTTTAGAGAGCCTATCTGCTGCTTCAGAGAGCCTATCTGCTGTAGAGAGCCTAACTGCTGCTTCAGAGAGCATAACTGCTTCAGAGATCCTAACTGCTTCAGATAGCCTAACTGCTGCTTCAGAGAGCCTATCTGCTGCTTCAGAGAGCCTAACTGCTGCTTCAGAGAGCCTAACTGCTGCTTCAGAGAGCCTATCTGCTGTAGAGAGCCTAACTGCTGCTTCAGAGAGCCTATCTGCTGCTTCAGAGAGCCTAACTGCTGCTTCAGAGAGCCTATCTGCTGCTTCAGAGTGCCTAACTGCTGCTTCAGAGAGCCTATCTGCTGCTTCAGAGAGCCTATCTGCTGCTTCAGAGAGCCTATATGCTTCAGAGAGCCTAACTGCCTCAGAGAGCCTATCTGCTGTAGAGAGCCTAACTGCTGCTTTAGAGAGCCTATCTGCTGCTTCAGAGAGCCTATCTGCTGTAGAGAGCCTAACTGCTGCTTCAGAGAGCATAACTGCTTCAGAGATCCTAACTGCTTCAGATAGCCTAACTGCTGCTTCAGAGAGCCTAACTGCTGCTTCAGAGAGCCTATCTGCTGCTTCAGAGAGCCTATCTGCTGCTTCAGAGAGCCTATCTGCTGCTTCAGAGAGCGTATCTGCTTCAGAGATCCTAATTGCTGATTCAGAGAGCCTATCTGCTGCTTCAGAGAGCCTATATGCTGCTTCAGAGAGCCTAACTGCTGCTTCAGAGAGCCTATCTGCTGCTTCAGAGAGCCTATCTGCTGCTTCAGAGAGCATATCTGCTGCTTCAGAGAGCCTATCTGCTGCTTCAGAGAGCCTAACTGCTGCTTCAGAGAGCCTAACTGCTGCTTCAGAGAGCCTATCTGCTGTAGAGAGCCTAACTGCTGCTTCAGAGAGCCTATCTGCTGCTTCAGAGAGCCTAACTGCTGCTTCAGAGAGCCTATCTGCTGCTTCAGAGTGCCTAACTGCTGCTTCAGAGAGCCTATCTGCTGCTTCAGAGAGCCTATCTGCTGCTTCAGAGAGCCTATCTGCTGCTTCAGAGAGCCTATCTGCTGCTTCAGAGAGCCTATATGCTTCAGAGAGCCTAACTGCCTCAGAGAGCGTATCTGCTTCAGAGATCCTAATTGCTGATTCAGAGAGCCTATCTGCTGCTTCAGAGAGCCTATATGCTGCTTCAGAGAGCCTAACTGCTGCTTCAGAGAGCCTATCTGCTGCTTCAGAGAGCCTATCTGCTGCTTCAGAGAGCCTATCTGCTGCTTCAGAGAGCATATCTGCTGCTTCAGAGAGCCTATCTGCTGCTTCAGAGAGCCTAACTGCTGCTTCAGAGAGCCTAACTGCTGCTTCAGAGAGCCTATCTGCTGTAGAGAGCCTAACTGCTGCTTCAGAGAGCCTATCTGCTGCTTCAGAGAGGCTAACTGCTGCTTCAGAGAGCCTATCTGCTGCTTCAGAGTGCCTAACTGCTGCTTCAGAGAGCATATCTGCTGCTTCAGAGAGCCTATCTGCTGCTTCAGAGAGCCTATATGCTTCAGAGAGCCTAACTGCCTCAGAGAGCCTATCTGCTGTAGAGAGCCTAACTGCTGCTTTAGAGAGCCTATCTGCTGCTTCAGAGAGCCTATCTGCTGTAGAGAGCCTAACTGCTGCTTCAGAGAGCATAACTGCTTCAGAGATCCTAACTGCTTCAGATAGCCTAACTGCTGCTTCAGAGAGCCTATCTGCTGCTTCAGAGAGCCTAACTGCTGCTTCAGAGAGCCTAACTGCTGCTTCAGAGAGCCTATCTGCTGTAGAGAGCCTAACTGCTGCTTCAGAGAGCCTATCTGCTGCTTCAGAGAGCCTAACTGCTGCTTCAGAGAGCCTATCTGCTGCTTCAGAGTGCCTAACTGCTGCTTCAGAGAGCCTATCTGCTGCTTCAGAGAGCCTATCTGCTGCTTCAGAGTGCCTAACTGCTGCTTCAGAGAGCCTATCTGCTGCTTCAGAGAGCCTATCTGCTGCTTCAGAGAGCCTATATGCTTCAGAGAGCCTAACTGCCTCAGAGAGCCTATCTGCTGTAGAGAGCCTAACTGCTGCTTTAGAGAGCCTATCTGCTGCTTCAGAGAGCCTATCTGCTGTAGAGAGCCTAACTGCTGCTTCAGAGAGCATAACTGCTTCAGAGATCCTAACTGCTTCAGATAGCCTAACTGCTGCTTCAGAGAGCCTAACTGCTGCTTCAGAGAGCCTATCTGCTGCTTCAGAGAGCCTATCTGCTGCTTCAGAGAGCCTATCTGCTGCTTCAGAGAGCGTATCTGCTTCAGAGATCCTAATTGCTGATTCAGAGAGCCTATCTGCTGCTTCAGAGAGCCTATATGCTGCTTCAGAGAGCCTAACTGCTGCTTCAGAGAGCCTATCTGCTGCTTCAGAGAGCCTATCTGCTGCTTCAGAGAGCATATCTGCTGCTTCAGAGAGCCTATCTGCTGCTTCAGAGAGCCTAACTGCTGCTTCAGAGAGCCTAACTGCTGCTTCAGAGAGCCTATCTGCTGTAGAGAGCCTAACTGCTGCTTCAGAGAGCCTATCTGCTGCTTCAGAGAGCCTAACTGCTGCTTCAGAGAGCCTATCTGCTGCTTCAGAGTGCCTAACTGCTGCTTCAGAGAGCCTATCTGCTGCTTCAGAGAGCCTATCTGCTGCTTCAGAGAGCCTATCTGCTGCTTCAGAGAGCCTATCTGCTGCTTCAGAGAGCCTATATGCTTCAGAGAGCCTAACTGCCTCAGAGAGCGTATCTGCTTCAGAGATCCTAATTGCTGATTCAGAGAGCCTATCTGCTGCTTCAGAGAGCCTATATGCTGCTTCAGAGAGCCTAACTGCTGCTTCAGAGAGCCTATCTGCTGCTTCAGAGAGCCTATCTGCTGCTTCAGAGAGCCTATCTGCTGCTTCAGAGAGCATATCTGCTGCTTCAGAGAGCCTATCTGCTGCTTCAGAGAGCCTAACTGCTGCTTCAGAGAGCCTAACTGCTGCTTCAGAGAGCCTATCTGCTGTAGAGAGCCTAACTGCTGCTTCAGAGAGCCTATCTGCTGCTTCAGAGAGCCTAACTGCTGCTTCAGAGAGCCTATCTGCTGCTTCAGAGTGCCTAACTGCTGCTTCAGAGAGCCTATCTGCTGCTTCAGAGAGCCTATCTGCTGCTTCAGAGAGCCTATCTGCTGCTTCAGAGAGCCTATCTGCTGCTTCAGAGAGCCTATATGCTTCAGAGAGCCTAACTGCCTCAGAGAGCCTATCTGCTGTAGAGAGCCTAACTGCTGCTTTAGAGAGCCTATCTGCTGCTTCAGAGAGCCTATCTGCTGTAGAGAGCCTAACTGCTGCTTCAGAGAGCATAACTGCTTCAGAGATCCTAACTGCTTCAGATAGCCTATCTGCTGCTTCAGAGAGCTTATCTGCTGCTTCAGAGAGCCTAACTGCTTCAGAGAGCCTATCTGCTGCTTCAGAGAGCCTAACTGCTGCTTCAGAGAGCCTAACTGCTTCAGAGAGCCTATCTGCTGCTTCAGAGAGCCTATCTGCTGCTTCAGAGAGCCTATCTGCTTCAGAGAGCCTATCTGCTGCTTCAGAGAGCCTATATGCTGCTTCAGAGAGCCTAACTGCTGCTTCAGAGAGCCTAACTGCTGCTTCAGAGAGCCTATCTGCTTCAGATAGCCTATCTGCTGCTTCAGAGAGCCTAACTGCTTCAGAGAGCCTATCTGCTGCTTCAGAGAGCCTATCTGCTGCTTCAGAGAGCCTATAGGTTGCACCCACAGAGTTTGGTTGCACCACCACCAAGCCAAGGTCTGACAACCAAAGTCCCCCAGGCCCCCATAACCTCTATTTAAACTCGAAAAGGCATTGAGGTTTCCCTCATTTACAAAGACGAGTTAAAACCACTGTTTTGAGCACTCCAAAATGTCATTGCACGTTCCATTGGCATGAGAAAAAAAACTTGATTTAATTTAGCTCCCTTGTATAGTTGGTATAAACCTGTTATCTTGCTTATGATTTGCTGTCAACCCAAGTTTCACCTGTATTTAACATTCTTTCTTTGCTTATGTGCTTGTTTTAGGTTGGGACAAATATGGTGGAGTACCTCCAGCAGGCAATACCCTCTCCCTCGGTTTTGGTGCTGGGAGAACCACACACATGTTGTGCTCAGGCATTCGTGATCTATGCAGGTCGGGCACACCCTGAAAGCACAATGCTCGGGGCAGTTGATACGTGTTTTAAAGCATTTTATGTATTTGACATAAAGTACCGCAGGCAGTGTGTTCATGCATGGGAGTTTCTCCAGCACGTTATATATAATATTGAGGGACCAGAGTCCAAGCATGTAGCATTCTTAAGGACAGCCGTACGTAACGCAAAACTTAGAAAATGAGGAGGAGGTGGAATAGGTGAAGTAGCAGGAGGGAAGGTGGAGGAGAGGAGGAGGAGGATTATAAGGAGAGGAGGTGGCGTAGTGAGGAGGTGAAGTAGGAGGAGGGAAGGTGGGGAAAGAGATGGAGGAGAAGGGATATGGGTAGACGCTAAGTCCCGTATTTCTATATATATTAGTGCTGTCAATCGATTAAAATATTTAACACGATTAATCGCATGATTGTTCATAGTTAAATCGCGATTAATCACAAATTAATTGAATTTCTTTCTTTTTTTCTACTTTTTTTTCTACCTTAAACAGATCTTTTTCAAGTTCCAAGTTTTAATACTCTCTTATCAACATGCGAGTCAACAAATGCTTTCGTTATGCAGCCATTTAACACAAAAGGATGACCCTCATGCATTGCAAATTTGCATCAAATTCAAAACAGAGTGATGCACAAAATAACTAAAAAGAAGAAATTCATTAAAACAATGAATAAAGTGTACATGAAATAATAGGGGAAAGAAAACGTTAGGAACTTGTTACATTCACCCACACAAGGGCTGAGTAATCACACACACCCCCCCCTCTCTCTCTCACACACTCTCCCAGCTCTCTTTCTCTCTTGCCCCTTCCCTTCTCTCTCACCCCCCTCTCTCTATATATATCTCACACACACACACACACACACACACACACACACACACACACACTTCAGAAACAAACATAGTATCAATGAGAGCATCAATAATACACCTGAGTATAGTCTAGTAAAAAAAAATCTTAAAAGGTAATCGTGAGTTAAAAAAAATTGTGGCGTTAATAGAATCGGGCGATAACGTGTTAATACCGCGTTAACTTTGACAGCCTTAGTATATATGTGTTTTGATCTATCAATATCTGGGGGAGTGTTCCAACAGGGCAGTAAAGCAGTACAAAACCATACCGATATGTATTATTTATTATTTAAACAGGAAATCAGTTTGACATAATGTGTTTCATGGGCACTATAGCAGCAGCACAAGCACTTTTTGATGTCCACACGCCGTGACATGTATGCAACAAGTGTAATACATTTTGAAGTTAAATGTATTCTACGCCTGTTTGTTAAAAACATCCCCTAATGAGTGTATGCCTTGCTCTTCCCATATAGGGAATCTTATAGGTCGTTTTTCAATTAAGAGTGCATTGTTATTGAATAAGGGAGTATGATTGTGCCATTTATGTGGGTTAGGATATTTTTTTTGTGTTTCACGCCATATCCGGATCGCATGAGTAATTATGGGGCCAAATTTCCGTTCACAGTGCTTGATTGGTAGTTTAGTGTATGCTATGTCCTTCAGTCTATGTGGGGCTACTATGTTTTCTTCTAATTTTCTCCAGGACACTAATGCTTGGGGATCAAACCATGTTGTCAATGGTCTTAATGTGTACGCCTTAAAATAGTGGAAAAAATCTGGAAATGCCATGCCACCGTCTGCTTTATTTCTCTGTGCGGTGGATCTTTTTATACGTGGTGGTTTGTTATTCCAAATAAATTTGTATGTGGAGGAGTGTAATCTTTTCCAGTAACCCTCTGGAGGGGGTAACGGTAGCATTGAACTGAAGAAGTTGATTCTAGGTAGTACATCCATCTTAACTATTGATATCCGTGCCTGTACTGAGTTTTTAAGTTTTGCCCACCTATCAAGGTCGTCTTTGATTTAGTTTTGGATTTTTGTGTAATTGTGCTTCACCGTTTGTCTTATGGTGGGGAATATTTCCACTCCCAAGCATCTAAAATGTTTTACCATAGGTATCTCTCCTGGGAGGGTTATATCTTTTTTTGCAGGGGTGTTAAGTGGAAGGAAAGCCGACTTCGGCCAATTTATCTTAAATCCAGATAAATCACCAAAGTTCTCAATCAACTTGAGCAGATGAGGCAATGTGGTGTTGGGGTTTTGCATGAACAATATTACGTTGTCCGCATATAAACAAATTTTATGTTGTGTGCCCTTGATTACGATTGGTTCTATGGATTGGGATTGTCTTATATATTGTGCTAAAGGCTCTAATGATAGATCGAATAGTCCGGGACTAAGAGGGCAACCCTGTCTGGCTGAGCGTGATACCGGAAAGATTTTGGAGATGATTGTACCTGTTGTAATCATGGCCGATGGGTCTTTGTATAATACTTTAATCATATCAATGAATCCTTTTCCTAACCCCATCCTTTCTAATACTGCCCATAGATACGACCATTCCAGCCTGTCAAAGGCTTTCATAGCATCCAGGGACAGCATCGCCTTAGGTATGGTGTCGTCCTTGTCGGCATCTAGTATGTGCAGTATTCGTCTTATGTTATCAGTGATCAGGCGGCCTCTTATGAAGCCAGTTTGGTCCGGATGAACTAAAGACGTCATATGCTTTTGTAATCTGATGGCTAATACCTTAGAGTACAGTTTGATATCGGTTCCGAGGAGGCTTAAGGGTCTGTAACTACCGCACTCGGTGGGGTCTTTGTCTTTTTTGAGAAGGACTGTTATGAGTGCAATATTGTCGTTTTTATGGAAGTTCCCCTCCTTGACTGAGTATAAGATCATATTTAGTAATAAGGGTCCAATTATGTCCCAACAAGAAAGGTACATTTCTGGTGGGATACTGTCTCTGCCAGGAGCCTTACCACTTTGCATTTCGGATATGGCCTTCTTGAGTTCCTCTAGTGTGATCGGTGTTTCTAACTGTTTAGCGTCTTCCTCTGAAAGTTTAGGGAGAATAATTTGATTAAGATATGTGTCCATTTTGTTTTGATCAAAGGTCGTTTCTGATTTATATAAGTCGGAGTAGAATTCTTTGAATGTATCGTTTATTTTTTCAGGGTCTGTTTCAAGTACTTGTTGTGCTCTAATGGTAGTTATATCTGCAAATTTTGCATTAATTCTTAATCGCATGGCTAATAGGTGACTAGGTTTAGAACCTTGGGAGTACTGCTGTTGTCTTGTGCTGCGTATTTGTATTTCCGATTGTTGTCTGTATATGGCATTGATCTCTATTTTTAGTACGTTAACTTGATTTTCTAGTCGAGTTGAGTTGTTGTATTTTAAAGAATTAAATAACGTTGAGTAAAGCGTTTCCAGTTCAGACAGTTTTGTGCATTGATTCTTGTGCATTTTGGAGGAAAAGCTATCAGTGAAATCCTTGATCATTCCCTTTACCGACATCCATATTATTCTGGGGTCTTGCACCGAGTTTGCATTCTCCCGTAGGAATACTATAAGAGCTTCTTTGACTTGTGTAATGAATTCCTTGTTATTAAGCAGCATCGATTTAAATCGCCATTTTGGGGCTCGGGAAGATAGTATACAAAATGTTCCTTTTAGGAGTAAATAACAGTGATCTGATAGTGCATTGGGTATCATTTCCACTTCATATTTATCAAATAGTCTCGGGGATGCAAAGACATAATCTATTCTGGATAATGTGTTATGTCTCGCAGATCGACAAGAGTACTTTCGGGTCGTGGGATTAAGTGATCGCCATAAGTAATTTACACCTGTAATCTTCGACCAATCCTTTAATGCTTTAGATGAATTATTTTGTTCGCTGGAAAAGGCGAGGTAAGATTTGTCCATCCTTGGATTCCAAATGGCATTAAAATCTGCACCTATTATAAATGAGTAATCGGGAAGGTCTAACATTGCATTGGTTAGTGTAGAGAAGCAACCCTCTTCGTACAAATTTGGGGCATATACCGCTGCCAACGCTATTTTCCTGTTATTGTGTACAATCATAGCTATAGTTATATGACCATCTGCATCCGACCATACTCCCTTTAATTCAATATTTAACTTACGTCTAACGACTATGGCTACACCTCGAGTTCTTGTACCAAAAGAAGAGTGACTAATATTATGATATGTGTTGTCCGCTAACGTATCTATGTCTTTCTCTAAAATGTGCGTTTCGCTTAGTAGAGCCACGTCCACATGTTCTTTTTTCATCAGTGTGAACACGCTTTTGCGTTTGTGTTGTTTATTTATCCCACCAGTGTTCCATATCATTATATTCAAACTAGCCATAATCTATACATGTTGTTGTGTAGTTTTTGGTAATGCTTCTGGAGTGCGAAGCTACAATAGATGTACATCCAATTATTGAGGTCCCGTTGAGAGCCGAGCTTAAAAACATATATATATACAAATAAAAATCCCCTTTTTCCCCCTCTCCCAGAGAGTCGTACAGGCCTGTGTTCCATAGACACATCCTCCGCGTATGACTCCCTTTCTTAGGCCACCGGATTGCCCAAACTGAGCTTTGTAATCCTACTCTTCCTATGCTAATTGCCATAGGATCTAACATTTTCATTCTAATTCAATAGAATGTCGCTTTTGGTCTTGCGCCTTCCCTTAATGTAGTAAAATATTATGAAAAATGAAAAAAAGAATACCTTCATTGATATATTCATTTGAACCTTCTACTAACTTATGTAGGAAACATCAGAAAAAGGAAAAGATTGGAGACAAACACTAACACCTTAAAATGAAGAAAAATTGAAAAGAACAATGTAAGATAAAAAAGGGAGTGAGAGCTAAAATAAAACTCAACGTGGAGAAACCACTAAAATAAAATTGAATACATAGATAAAAGAGAAAAACAGAGACTTTTAGAGCTACATTGTGCCAATCTCTAAATCTGTTATGGTTTGTAACCGACCCCAATCGCACAACACAAGACAGGAATGATGGTTTGCCAAGAAACAGATATTTATTGAACAACAGGGAAATACAGGGAAAAGGGCACTGTCCCTTTAAGGGAGAAAACACAAATACAGGAATCTAATATGAGGGGAAGGAAAGGTAACACTATGGGAAGGTAAGGGAACGCCTTGGGACAGGTTAAGGGAACGCCTTGGGACAGAGGAACTAGAGACTAGGTAAACCAGGGACAAGGAGAACTAGGGAGAGAGGACTAGGGACTAGGAGAGCTAGGGATAGAGGACTAGGGACTAGGAGAACTAGGGATAGAAGACTAGGGACTAGGAGAACTAGGGAAAGAGGACTAGGGACTAGGAGAACTAGGGAAGGAGAACTGGGGACTAGGAGAACAAGGGAAGGAGAACTGGGGACTAGGAGAACAAGGGAAAGAGGACTAGGGACTAGGAGAACTAGGGAAGGAGAACTGGGGACTAGGAGAACAAGGGACAAGGAACTAGCTGGAACTAGAAGGGGAGAACTTGGGACAGGAACTAGGTGGAACTAGAAACAGAGGGGACTGAGGCCCGCGGAGGCGGGCTGGGGTACAGGGAGGAACTGGGGACTGGTGGGAAAACATCTGGGCCGCTCTGCAGGACAGAGGAGAGAGTTAATGCACAAAAGGGAAAAAACAGAGCAGGTGCAGAACAGTCCAAATAACAAAGTGAACAAAGTAATACTATCTTCGTGTGACAAACACACAGGGGGAGATGTAAAGTCCAAAAATACTATTCTAAGTGAGAACCAAAAACAGAGGCATTACGCTGGGAGATGAAATGTCCAAACTAACTAACAGAGGCAATACGCTGGGAGATGAAATGTCCAAACAAACTAACAGAGGCAATACGCTGGGAGAGTGACATCACAATCAAAACTCACCCAGGCGTATGCGTAAAGGTACAGGAACAGCAGCGGGAACGGGGGCAAGGACACTACGCTGGGTGAGTGACATCACAATCAAAACTCACCCAGGCGTGTGCGTAATGGTACGGGGACAGCAACGGGAACGGGGGCAAGGACACTACGCTGGGTGAGTGACATCACAATCAAAACTCACCCAGGCGTGTGCGTAATGGTACGGGGACAGCAACGGGAACGGGGGCAAGGACACTACGCTGGGTGAGTGACATCACAATAAAAACTCACCCAGGCGTGTGCGTAATGGTACGGGGACAGCAACGGGGCGAGGGCATCGCCACCGGGTGGCAGGCTGTCCGAGCCGAGGGACAGAGTGCTGGAACAGTGGCGGTGACGAGGGCATCGTCCACCGGGTAGCCGCTGTCGGAGCCGAGGATCAGAGTGCTGGAACAGTGGCGGTGACGAGGGCATCGTCCACCGGGTAGCCGCTGTCGGAGCCGAGGAACAGAGTGCGCGCCACACCTTGGTGTGCGCGTCGGAACAGGGAGCTGGAAACAGTGGCGGTGGCGAGGATGTCGTCCACCGGGTAGCCACTGTCGGAGCGAGGAACAGAGTGCGCGCCACACCTTGGTGTGCGCGTCGGAACAGGGAGCTGGAACAGTGGCGGTGGCGAGGATGTCGTCCACCGGGTAGCCACTGTCGGAGCGAGGAACAGAGTGCGCGCCACACCTTGGTGTGCGCGTCGGAACAGTGGCGGTGGCGAGAGCGTCGTCCACCGGGTAGCCGCTGTCGGAGCCGAGGAACAGAGTGCGCGCCACACCTTGGTGTGCGCGTCGGGACAGTGGCGGTGGCGAGAGCGTCGTCCACCGGGTAGCCGCTGTCGGAACCGAGAGACGCCTCGGGGTGCGTCTGCGAGGAGGAGTGTGCCAAGCTCGAGGGTCCGGGAGATGCGCGTCAGTGCGCTGGAACGGAGGAGCGTGCCAAGCTCGAGGGTCCGGGAGATGCGCGTCAGTGCGCTGGAACGGAGGAGCGTGCCAAGCTCGAGGGTCCGGGAGATGCGCGTCAGTGCGCTGGAACGGAGGAGCGTGCCAAGCTCGAGGGTCCGGGAGATGCGCGTCAGTGCGCTGGAACGGAGGAGCGTGCCAAGCTCGAGGGTCCGGGAGATGCGCGTCAGTGCGCTGGAACGGAGGAGCGTGCCAAGCTCGAGGGTCCGGGAGATGCGCGTCAGTGCGCTGGAACGGAGGAGCGTGCCAAGCTCGAGGGTCCGGGAGATGCGCGTTGGTCTAGATGTGCGTCAGGACGAACAGCTGCGCTGGGGTCTGCAGTGGAACGCTGAGGTGCCTCCCGTGGAAGTTACAGGGAGCGCAGAACAGTCTCCTCCACAGGCTACGGCGACAGCAGACGAAGGCTGGAGCAAACATCTCAAGGCTGGAGAGGTCCATCTTACAGCATTGGTAGACCAGAGGATCTCCCGAAAAGAGTCTAGATGTTAGGAATATGACTCGGCATGAATACAACACGACCCCACGCCAAAACGAGGGGAAGCGCCCTGGTATTTAAAGCCCACAGGGGGACTAATTAGCCTGCCACCACAGGTGCGAGAGATAATAGAATATCAAACAGGTGTGGCCACTAAGGGTAAGGAACGAGAGGGTGGGGGCTAGAGAGAGTGAGTAGGGAATTCCTAACAGTAGGCTTAAAGAAGACAGAGAATAGGGAATTCCTAACAGTAGGCTTAAAGAAGACAGAGAATAGGGAATTCCTAACAGTAGGCTTAAAGAAGACAGAGAAAAGGTAGTGAGCAGCGGGCAAAACCTCACAGTATCCCCCCCTCCAACGGGAGCCACCCGGCGACCCAAAACAAATACAGACAGAGTGGCAGGGGGACAAAACAAGAGGTACTGGCCAAGCCAGCAGGGGAAGCCACCACAAGAGTGGGGCTAGCAAAAGAAACAGGGTCGCCGAGGGGTAACTAGGGTAGCAGAGGGGCAACTGGGGGAACTGGTCTAGAGGAACTGGTCTAGAGGAACTGGGTCTAGAGAACTAGTCTAGAGGAACTGGTCTAGAGAACTGGTCTAGAGAACTGGTCTAGAGAACTGGGCTAGAGAACTGGTCTAGAGAACTAAGGGGCAAGCAGGGTAGCAAAGGGGTAACCATGGAAGCACCGGGAAAGGGCTAGCAGAGGGAAGGTTAGCTGCCAGGGCACTGATAGCTACAGGGCCTATGCTAGCTGTACTGCTACATCAACACAGAGGCTGCGCTAGCTGCCGGAGCTAGGCTGGCAGACAGGGCTGGACCAGCATGAGAGCACAAGCTAGCTGGAAGGACAGTCCTAGCTGTGTGAGAAAAACTACACAAAAAAGTGGAGGCCATGCAGAGGGACCGGGTTAGCTGCTTGGGCCTGGCTAGCTACAGGGCCCATGCCAGCTGCAAGGCTGCATTAACATAGAGGCTGTGCTAACAGCCGGGGCCAAGCTAGCAGACCGGGGCCATGCAGAGGGAAACTGGGTTAGCCGCCAGGGCATGGATAGCTACAGGGCCTATGCCAGCAGCAAGGGCTGCATAAACATAGAGGCTGTGCTAGCAGCCGGGGCTAAGCTAGCAGACAGGGGCTCTGCTGAGGGACTGGGTTAGCTGCCAGGGCATGGCTAGCTACAGGGGGGTCAAACAGGGCAAAACGGGAAGCAAACAGGGGAGCTAACCGGGGAGACTAACAAGCTAAACAGGGGAGTAACAGGCTAACAAAGGAGCTAAACAGGACTAACAAGGAAGCTAAACTGGGCTAACAGGGAAGCTAACAGGGCTAACAAGGGAGCTAGAGGGAACAAGAAAAAAAAAGGCAAACTCAACATACACAGTCTGTGCTGGCTGGGGTCGTAGACTTGGTGGGGTCGTACTGTTATGGTTTGTAACCGACCCCAATCGCACAACACAAGACAGGAATGATGGTTTGCCAAGAAACAGATATTTATTGAACAACAGGGAAATACAGGGAAAAGGGCACTGTCCCTTTAAGGGAGAAAACACAAATACAGGAATCTAATATGAGGGGAAGGAAAGGTAACACTATGGGAAGGTAAGGGAACGCCTTGGGACAGGTTAAGGGAACGCCTTGGGACAGAGGAACTAGAGACTAGGTAAACCAGGGACAAGGAGAACTAGGGAGAGAGGACTAGGGACTAGGAGAGCTAGGGATAGAGGACTAGGGACTAGGAGAACTAGGGATAGAAGACTAGGGACTAGGAGAACTAGGGAAAGAGGACTAGGGACTAGGAGAACTAGGGAAGGAGAACTGGGGACTAGGAGAACAAGGGAAGGAGAACTGGGGACTAGGAGAACAAGGGAAAGAGGACTAGGGACTAGGAGAACTAGGGAAGGAGAACTGGGGACTAGGAGAACAAGGGACAAGGAACTAGCTGGAACTAGAAGGGGAGAACTTGGGACAGGAACTAGGTGGAACTAGAAACAGAGGGGACTGAGGCCCGCGGAGGCGGGCTGGGGTACAGGGAGGAACTGGGGACTGGTGGGAAAACATCTGGGCCGCTCTGCAGGACAGAGGAGAGAGTTAATGCACAAAAGGGAAAAAACAGAGCAGGTGCAGAACAGTCCAAATAACAAAGTGAACAAAGTAATACTATCTTCGTGTGACAAACACACAGGGGGAGATGTAAAGTCCAAAAATACTATTCTAAGTGAGAACCAAAAACAGAGGCATTACGCTGGGAGATGAAATGTCCAAACTAACTAACAGAGGCAATACGCTGGGAGATGAAATGTCCAAACAAACTAACAGAGGCAATACGCTGGGAGAGTGACATCACAATCAAAACTCACCCAGGCGTATGCGTAAAGGTACAGGAACAGCAGCGGGAACGGGGGCAAGGACACTACGCTGGGTGAGTGACATCACAATCAAAACTCACCCAGGCGTGTGCGTAATGGTACGGGGACAGCAACGGGAACGGGGGCAAGGACACTACGCTGGGTGAGTGACATCACAATCAAAACTCACCCAGGCGTGTGCGTAATGGTACGGGGACAGCAACGGGAACGGGGGCAAGGACACTACGCTGGGTGAGTGACATCACAATCAAAACTCACCCAGGCGTGTGCGTAATGGTACGGGGACAGCAACGGGGCGAGGGCATCGCCACCGGGTGGCAGGCTGTCCGAGCCGAGGGACAGAGTGCTGGAACAGTGGCGGTGACGAGGGCATCGTCCACCGGGTAGCCGCTGTCGGAGCCGAGGATCAGAGTGCTGGAACAGTGGCGGTGACGAGGGCATCGTCCACCGGGTAGCCGCTGTCGGAGCCGAGGAACAGAGTGCGCGCCACACCTTGGTGTGCGCGTCGGAACAGGGAGCTGGAAACAGTGGCGGTGGCGAGGATGTCGTCCACCGGGTAGCCACTGTCGGAGCGAGGAACAGAGTGCGCGCCACACCTTGGTGTGCGCGTCGGAACAGGGAGCTGGAACAGTGGCGGTGGCGAGGATGTCGTCCACCGGGTAGCCACTGTCGGAGCGAGGAACAGAGTGCGCGCCACACCTTGGTGTGCGCGTCGGAACAGTGGCGGTGGCGAGAGCGTCGTCCACCGGGTAGCCGCTGTCGGAGCCGAGGAACAGAGTGCGCGCCACACCTTGGTGTGCGCGTCGGGACAGTGGCGGTGGCGAGAGCGTCGTCCACCGGGTAGCCGCTGTCGGAACCGAGAGACGCCTCGGGGTGCGTCTGCGAGGAGGAGTGTGCCAAGCTCGAGGGTCCGGGAGATGCGCGTCAGTGCGCTGGAACGGAGGAGCGTGCCAAGCTCGAGGGTCCGGGAGATGCGCGTCAGTGCGCTGGAACGGAGGAGCGTGCCAAGCTCGAGGGTCCGGGAGATGCGCGTCAGTGCGCTGGAACGGAGGAGCGTGCCAAGCTCGAGGGTCCGGGAGATGCGCGTCAGTGCGCTGGAACGGAGGAGCGTGCCAAGCTCGAGGGTCCGGGAGATGCGCGTCAGTGCGCTGGAACGGAGGAGCGTGCCAAGCTCGAGGGTCCGGGAGATGCGCGTCAGTGCGCTGGAACGGAGGAGCGTGCCAAGCTCGAGGGTCCGGGAGATGCGCGTTGGTCTAGATGTGCGTCAGGACGAACAGCTGCGCTGGGGTCTGCAGTGGAACGCTGAGGTGCCTCCCGTGGAAGTTACAGGGAGCGCAGAACAGTCTCCTCCACAGGCTACGGCGACAGCAGACGAAGGCTGGAGCAAACATCTCAAGGCTGGAGAGGTCCATCTTACAGCATTGGTAGACCAGAGGATCTCCCGAAAAGAGTCTAGATGTTAGGAATATGACTCGGCATGAATACAACACGACCCCACGCCAAAACGAGGGGAAGCGCCCTGGTATTTAAAGCCCACAGGGGGACTAATTAGCCTGCCACCACAGGTGCGAGAGATAATAGAATATCAAACAGGTGTGGCCACTAAGGGTAAGGAACGAGAGGGTGGGGGCTAGAGAGAGTGAGTAGGGAATTCCTAACAGTAGGCTTAAAGAAGACAGAGAATAGGGAATTCCTAACAGTAGGCTTAAAGAAGACAGAGAATAGGGAATTCCTAACAGTAGGCTTAAAGAAGACAGAGAAAAGGTAGTGAGCAGCGGGCAAAACCTCACAAAATCAGTGGAGTGATTATTTAAATTATTAGAATAACCTTGTTGTGCTCATACATTTAGGTGTGGCTGATTTTTTTTAAAGCCTTATTAAGGCCTGATTAAACTTCAGTCAATTGATCATATGCTTATACACACCGGATGTTAATGTTAAAGTTGCAGGCCTTCGTTGTAATGGTGCATTATATTCTAGAAGGTTGTAGAATACCCTAGTATATACGAACAGACTGCTGTTATGTTCCAGAATGATCTTCCTACCCAGGGTTCATGACTACTAGTATTTTCGGGATATTCCTTAGTGTCCCAGAGCAGTCGAGCGATGAGCCCAGAATATTCCAGATTGTTCACAGTGTCAATGATATATTCTTGTCTCCACGGAGACCAAGAGGTCTGTAAATATAATGCATTACTAACCATATTATACACCTTGTGCCTTGGTGTTGCCGGCATGCATATCATCTGCTACTTTTGTTGAGTCGTGGTAAAGTCATTCTAATACTGAAATACAAAGAGAAAGAGAGAGATGAGTAGGCTTATCTGGTGCGAGACAGTGTTGCGTTCTGCCCTGGGGGACCTGCTCCATGTAGATTCAAGTATTCCTCGGCGTCTTTAGGCGTGCGTAATCCTTCCCTCCGGCCGTCTTTTCCCACGATCGATAATAGTGCCGGGTATATTAGCCTTGGTCTGAGGCCACACTTGAACAATTTCTCCATCACCTCCTTGTAGGGGAAACGCTGAGCGATGGCCTCTTTGCATAGATCTTCGTAGATAAATATTGAATTTTCACCATATTTCAGTTTCCCCCTGTGGTTAGAATGTTGTTACCCAAAATCTCTGTTAACACTGTTGGAAACTTGTCGTCTGTGCAATTGACTGATTCATCAAGTCCCACAATGCGGATATTATTTTGCCTGTAGTAACGTTGGGTCTCGAGCAGCCTCTCCATCGCTTCATCTTTGACTTCTTGTATTTTCCTCCGACATGCTTCTTCCACCTTTTTTATCTCCTTCGTTAACTCTATCAATCCATCGTTGACGTTCTTCTCGTTCTCTTTGACTACCCGTGTAATTTCTGTCACCGTATTCTCCACTGTAGTGATTCGCACGGACTGTACAGCGACCGCTTTCATAACTTCTTCGAATTTAGCATCGATGTGTGCAACGTGTAATTTGAAAGCTACCATCTGTTCCTTAATCAGGCTAGTCAGAGAGTTGAAGTCGGGTTGTGTAATTGCACTGCCTGTGTCAGTTGATATTGTAGGTGCAGTGATGGGACCGATGGATTTGTAGGCTATTATCTTCTCAAAATCCTCTGCTTTGTCCTTCACGGTACTTTTTCCTGTCGTTCCCGTTATGTTGTCCTCTATTGTCTCCCTCTCGGAGCCAGTCGCCGATGGTCCCGGTATATTCTCCGTTATATTCCCCCCATCGGGGATTGTCAACAACGGATCTGCCGCCGCGTCGCCTGTTATTTTTTTTTAACGTGTCTCAATCGTCGCTGTTGGATTTACTGCTTCGTGTTTCTTTCCAACCTTTTTCTTATCCTTACCATCCATGTTGAGTCTTGATGTCTTTTGATATAGTTAGTAGAAGTTCCTATTAATACATACGATGTGGTTTAATCTCATTGGTATTTGTTAAAATAATGTTTTTGAAAGAAATTAACTGTGACGGGAGCGGAGCTGTTACCAAACGTGTGCGCTACATATTGTAGCAAAAAACCGGAAGTCCAGGGTTTTTGTAGTTATGGAGAAATATGCAAAAAATGTAATCTCACCAAGTCCACATGGCTTTTTTACATACAGTTACAGCTATGTTTGAAGTCTCACAGGGTTGCATTAGACATACCAATTGAACACCACAGATACCACAAATTCTTCTATGAAAGAGAGACATCGAGAGGTTTTGTTTCAGATTTTTATCATCAATTACTAACGTCCTCGTATGAAACCCTCCAACTAGACTCTGTCTGGAGGAGGGATATACCAGACCTGGAAAGTGACTTTGATTGGCAAGGAGCCTGGGCAAATGTCCGACTTACATCAAGGAACCCGGACCATCAACAAATCAATCTTAACTATATTCACAGGACATACTTGACTCCTATAAGACTGAACAGAATGGGTCTTAAACAAGACTCCAAATGCTCCCAATGTACAAATGGGGATGAAGGGACATTTATGCACATGTATTGGGACTGCCCACCAGTTAAGACATTCTGGAAAGATGTGACCCAACAATTATCAAAACTCGTATCTTGGAATATACCTGTACACCCCTCAAGTTTCTTTAATAGTTGTCATACAGAAGTACAGAATACTTTTGTACAAAATGCTTCTTACTGTTGCGCTCCAGAGACTGTGCATGACAAGGTAAGTATGAAATAAAAACATAGTAAAAATTAGAAGTAAAAAAAGAGGTCACAGTGTTCAGTTTAGACATATGTACAATGTTCGTAGACGTAGTTACCATACAATATACAATACTATAGTGCAGTGCTATAGTGCAGTACACTATGCAGTGTACTAATATACAATACTATATAGTGCAAGGCATAAATGGACGAGGTGCAGTTTAGGTACAATTCACAGTAGGTGTACGAGTTGTAGTGCAAATCCTTTATCAATAAATATAAAGTGTAAGTGTGTTTGTGTGATCTAAAGTGTGGAGAGTGGGTGCTGCAGTGTGTTGTTGTTTGAGTGAGTGTGTGCGTGTGGGTGTGTGTGCTGTGTGCATTTGATGGTTGTTGCATAGTGATTATTGTTCGTTTAGCGATTATTGTTCGTTTAGCAGCCTGATGGCCTGGGGATAGAAGCTCCTTCTGAGTCTTTCTGTGCTCGCCATAAGACTCCGGTATCGCCTGCCTGACGGCAGCAGTTCAAAGAGGCAGTTGTTCGGGTGGCTCGAGTCCTTAATAATTCTCTTAGCCTTCCCCTTGCACCGCTTGTTGTAAATGTTCTGGAGGGTGGGAAGCCCCCCTCTAATTGTGCGTTCGGCTGAGCGTGTCACTCTTTGTAGTCTGCTACGGTCTTGTGCAGTGCTATTCCCAAACCAGGAGGTGATGTTGCCGGTCAGGATGCTCTCTATTGTACATGAGTAGAAGTTCCTAAGGATCTTCTGACTGACTTGGAACTTCCTTAGGCGCCTGAGGAAGTAGAGGCGTTGTCGTGCCTTCTTCACAACACTGTCAATGTGTGTGGTCCATGTCAAGTCCTCGGATATGTGGGCTCCGAGGTACTTGAAACTGTTCACTCTCTCAACTGGTGCCCCGTCGATGCTGAGGGGGCTGTAGTCCTTGACCCCCGACCTCCTGAAGTCCACAATCATCTCTTTTGTTTTGCTGACGTTCAGGGAGAGGCAGTTCTCCTGACACCACTGTGACAGGTTCTCTACCTCTTCCAGGTAGGCCCTTTCGTCGTTGGCAGAGATCAGGCCCACCACTACTGTGTCATCAGCAAATTTGATGATGGTGTTGTTGTTCCGCTGTGCTACGCAGTCATGTGTGTACAGGGAGTAGAGGAGGGGGCTCAGAACACAGCCCTGGGGGGCCCCTATGTTGAGCGTGATGGATGAGGAGGTGCAGTTGCCGGCTCTTACCACCTGGGGTCTGCCCGTCAGGAAGTCCAGGACCCACTGGCACAGGTCATAGTTCAAGCCCAGGTCCCTGAGCTTGGCTATGAGTTTGGAGGGGACTATGGTATTGAATGCTGAGCTGTAGTCGATGAACAGCATTCTCACATAGTTCCCCTGCCTCTTGTCCAGATGTGATGCTGCTGTGTGCAGCACATGGGCTATGGCGTCCTCCGTGGACCTGTTGGGGCGATATGCAAATTGCAGAGGGTCCAGGTTGATGGGGAGGGAGGAACAGATGTAGCCCTTCACTAGCTTCTCAAAGCACTTCATGGCTATGGAGGTGAGGGCTACAGGGCGGTAGTCGTTGAGGCAAGCGGGCGTAGATTTTTTGGGTACAGGGATGATGGTGGACTTCTTCAGACAGGTGGGGATGACGGCCTGTTCCAAGGACAGGTTGAAGATGTCAGTGAATACCGGGGCCAGTTGGTCGGCACAGACTTTTAGGACGCGGCCGGGGATGCCGTCCGGTCCTGCTGCCTTCCTGATATCCACTTTTTTAAAGATCCGTCTCACCTCATGCTCTGTTACCCTGAACACTGAGTCTCCATCAGCAGACCCCCCCCCCCCCATTGCCGTGGTTTGTAGGCTGGTGTTGTTATTCACAGCCTCAAACCTCGCATAGAAGGAGTTGAGATCATTTGCTAAGGAGATGTCACTGTTCAGTTTGAGGGGGGTTCCTTTGTAGTCTGTCATTGTTCTGAGGCCCTGCCACATGCCTCTAGAGTCAGCCTGTTCAAACTGAAGTTCAACTTTATCCCTGTAACGCCGTTTTGCCTCTATTACTGCTCTCCTGACGTTGTATCTTGCCATCTTGTGTTCTTCCATGTTGCCTGTCACCAGCCCGGTGTTGTATGCTGATGTGCGCACTTTCAGAGCCTCACGGACGGATTTGTCTACCCAGGGCTTTTGATTTGGGTAGATATTAATTTTGGTGGAGGGGATTATTACTTCTACCTGAGTACAGACATAGTCAATCACCGTTTCGGTGTATTCGTTAATATTGGCTGTGTTATCACGGAATACACTCCATTCTGTGCTTCCCAGCACTGCTTGGAGTGACTCCACTGACGTCACGGCCCAACGCTTAACCTCTCGCGAGACCACCGGCGTTCGCTTGAGACTCTGTCTGTACTTCGGCAAAAGAAAGATGGCGGCGTGATCGCTTTTACCGAATGGACTAAGAGCCTGTGACTTGTACCCATTCTTAAATTGCGAGTATACATGGTCTAATATGTTCTCGCCTCTGGTGGGACAGGTCACATGCTGATAGAAATTCGGCAGCACCGTTTTAAGACGCGCGCTGTTGAAATCCCCCAAGACCAAAATGGCAGCGTCAACATTAGCTGCTTGGAGTTTGTTTACCTCGTCGTGAAGTTTTGAAAGTGCGACCCCAGTGTTCGCGTGTGGTGGAATGTACACTCCGATGAGGATGATGGACGTTAACTCTCTTGGGAGGAAGAAGGGTCGACATTTTATCGTGATAAACTCCAGGTCTGGGGAGCAGTGGTTAGACATTTCCTTTGTGTTGCCTACATCGCACCACTCCTTGTTTATCATGAAGGCAATGCCGCCTCCTTTCTTCTTTAATGACTCTTCTGCCGTCCGGTCTTTGCGGAGAACGAAGAAATGGTCTGCCGGTTCTATTGCGTGGTTCGGGACATCTGGACTCAGCCAAGTTTCTGTGAAACAGAGGACGTTACAATCCCGAATGTCCCTCTGGAATTGGATCCTTGCTCTGATGTCGTCCAATTTGTTTCCTATCGATTGCACATTGGCCAACAATATGCTGGGCAATGTGG
This sequence comes from Notolepis coatsorum, assembly GCF_963971535.1. NCBI lineage: Eukaryota > Metazoa > Chordata > Actinopteri > Aulopiformes > Paralepididae > Notolepis > Notolepis coatsorum. The sequence goes on from NC_140165.1 coordinate 43,240,960, forward strand.
TTCTGTGTCGTTTGGACCTCAGTCTGTTCCGGACCCCGGCTCTCTTTCCTCGTCTTCGCGGCGGCTTCTTGGCGTCTTGGCCATGGCCGGCATAACAAAGGATCTCGGCGGGCCATTTCTGCTGTTCAGCGATCCGATCCAGAGAGCAATCCAAACGGTAAGTTTTTCTTAATCCAATGTCAATGATTGACTGACGGTCATACACATATAATGCACCAACAGTTGGTGCAAATAAAACTCCTAATACTATAAAAATTAACAAAATAAAGCACAGTCTCGTCGGAGCGATCAGAAAGGCAGCCATCAGAGCGGCGCCAGTTATCATGAATTACTCTGTATTACTATTGAATGATGTTTTTGAGTTTGCAGTAAATCCACAGCTAAAGAGATTGGTTTTATCGGGTATCACAGTAGCTAAAAAGCTGATCGCATCACGCTGGTTTCAACCGGAAAAAATTTGCCGGAAAGTTTGGTTTCTTACATATCTCGATGTGATTTATCAAGAAATATCTACAGCAAGAATTCTGGGTCTCAATGAATCCAAAATGTCAATGTGGTTAGAAGTGGTGGAGAGAATAAAAGCTAGCTTATAATGGTAGTGTCTGGTTAGGAGCAAGGGATAATGGAGGTACTATCCAAAGAGGGGTCCGGGAGGGGGGGGTTCGAGCTGGAGCATATGTGTGTAGGTTTTTAGATAACAGGTATTAGGGGTATATCCTGTACAAGACATTGGTATAAATGGTAATTTCGTTGGATATACACTGTATATTAATGCTTGTGTATCTTATCGTGTGTTGTCATGTTTGTTTATGTGTGTTTAAAAAATAATTAAAAAAGAAATGTATTCTACGCCTTGGTCTGTTCTTTTCATTGATTTCAGCACATTTAGACTGTTATACCTTTCAATCAAGCATCTGTGCCAACCTAATGTAGTGTACTAACTATAGCAGTTGTGTTAATAGGCCCTTTTCACAGCAGCCATCTTGACACAGCAGGGTAAACCTACATCCTGTGAACCAGACTGACACATGTGTAACTAATCATGTTGCTGTGTCCATCTGTTGGTCAATCGTTGTCAATCTGGCTCACAAGATGGCTGCTGTGAATAGGGTCTATTTTACCCTTTTGATGTAACCCAAGATTCAGTCAAAGCAACTATTTTGACCCTTAAAATGGGTCGTTTGTATAACCCAATACGGGGTCAAATCAACTAGGAGGTTGGGTTATTTTGACCCTTAAAATGGGTCATTGATATAACCCAATACGGGGTCAAATCAACTTAGAAGTTGGGTTATTTTGACCCTTAAAATGGGTTGTTGGTATAACCCAATATGGGGTCAAATCAACTTGGAAGTTGGGTTATTTTGACCCTTAAAATGGGTCGTTGGTATAACCCAATATGGGGTCAAATCAACTTGGAAGTTGGGTTATTTTGACCCTTAAAATGGGTTGTTGGTATAACCCAATATGGGGTCAAATCAACTTGGAATTGGGTTATTTTGACCCTTAAAATGGGTCGTTGGTATAACCCAATATGGGGTCGAATCAACTTGGAAGTTGGGTTATTTTGACCCTTAAAATGGGTCGTTGGTATAACCCAATATGGGGTCAAATCAACTTGGAGGTTGGGTTATCTTGACCCTTAAAATGGGTTGTTGGTATAACCCAATATGGGGTCAAATCAACTTTGAGGTTGGGTTATTTTGACCCTTAAAATGGGTCGTTAGTATTCGTTTATTTGACCCAAGTTATGGGTCAAATTAAATAACCAATAATAATGGGTCAAATTAACCCACACACTGGTCGGGCCCTTTTTGACCAGTGAATTGGGTAAAAAATAACCCAAATTGGGTCAAATTTGACCCATCCGTTTTTAGTGTGTGCGTTTCGTCACCTGGATACTAGGTACATTTCCATCTTTACCCCCCATTAACCCTTTAAGGTGTAATCATTTTGGAATCTCTCTACAACATGTTCAGTCTTCTAAATGCTACTCTTAGGTGTGAGATAAGTACACCTTAAGTTACGGCCCAGATTTATTTCACATCACTAATAGATCAATACAGTCCGTATTAAGTGATGTTGCGTTTCTTTTTCAAATGTAGCCAAGAGTAAAGACCCAAACCCTATCAAAACAGTAGTAAAATACAACGTATATTGTTTCTTTACCTTTCTGTGAATGGAAAAAAACACGTCTCAATCCGTTAAAAAATGGCGGAGCTATGGACATTATACAAAAGTAACTGTACTTACAGTATATTTCATTCACGCTCTTTGCTATGGTCGTACCAAATTTAACTCTGCCATTAAAAAGAGGAGATTTGGGCCGATTCCATAGATGTATGACTTGGCCATAATAAGGTAATTTATAGGCCTGATAAATACCCATGTAAATCATCTGCCCTTTGGTTCATTATTACTCAAGCATAGTAACAGACACAATATTCCTGACATACATTCCCTGAGGACCGTAGATGTCCCTCGATACCAAGAACATGCCAATTAAACCTGTAGAAGTGGTGCAATCTTCCATTTACTTTTAGGCGGATCTTCTGAAAATATGGCTAGGGCTTAACAGGTTAAGACTTTACTTTGATGCTTCCTGGTTGGAGAGATGTTGCACAGGGAACTGTGGCTCCTTCATTCACACGTCTCCCAACATCTGGAGCTGAGGGTGCAGTCGGCCTGCCTCTGTGTGCTTGTTGCAGCTGCGTCTTACGCATTGATATCTTTTGTCATATTTCTTCCTCATATTTTCTATATTCATAGCGAATTTTTACTTTCTTCTATTACCCTGCCCATGCTGTACCTCCCCTCCTACCTCCCCCATGCTGCTATGACACCCGCATTTTCCCAAGGGGATGAATAAAGGAATATCTCATCTTGTGTTATGTTATCTTATCTTTTATCAAACACCTGGCCATAAAGTCCCTTGCTCCTCTGCTATCCTCCTCTGCTCCTTTTCTCTTTTTCCTTTCTCTCTTCCTTTCTGAGTACCCTGTCCCTGTAATCCGATGTCAACACCACCATTCCTCCCAGATGTCATGGCATTCACTTCAGTTCAGTTTGGGCACCTAGGCTAAATATTATTCTGTCTAATACTTACTGTACATACTTATTTTGCAGAAATGGAAACATCAACACAATTAAATTAACATAAATACATACATGTTATGTATCTATCAGTTCAATTGCGTTCATTCATTTATACACACACATTTATCTATATATTTATATACTGTATTATTCTATATTATCATTCTATATACTATACTATTATACTATAATTGTATTATTTAACTATAACTAAATCATACTATTTATACTACACTATTATATTGGCATACAGTATTATACAATATTTTCATATATTATTATTCTATGTTAAGCTGCTATATACTATTTCTTCCAGCAATGCAGCAGGTAACCATGGTAACCACTCCCCAAAACATTCAGTGCAAGGGAAAGATACACACTACAGCATACTAAAAACCTACAACAAATTGACTGAATCTGCTTTCATTTCTCAAGGGTAAGAAATATGTGAAAATGCATCAAGTGCCAAAACAAACCTTTACCTTTGACTCAGACCTTTGTCTGTTGTATTGAAATTTTTCTTCACTCAGCTCTGAATCGCATGTCACCTTGCTTGTAACACACCTTGCCAGAGGTCTCCTACACACTGAAGCCACTCCAAGTCTTTGACATCTTCTGCACTGCAGTGCAAAACAACACAAAAGGGCCTGTCCCTTCTCATTCTTCTTCCTTCTCACTCGTATCTCGGTAATTCATCCCGTTCAAAACTGAGCAACGCACTGTGTCAGATGTTTCACTCCGCAGATATCACTACCCTTAAACAAACACATCTCGACTTCCCGATCGATTGGCACAGGACAAATAGCTCCCTTCCCTGAGGCTTATTCTCCTCGGGCAAAATACAGAACGTGATATTCTCTCAGCTTCCTCAATTGCAAGACCCCACACACTCGACAATTAACGGCCCACTCCTCGTACTCCTCATTTCATTTACCTCCCCTACTCCAACCCACTTCCGTCCATCAACCGAATCTCGTGAAACGCCATCCTCCGAGTTGCCAATTAGTTTCACTCATCTGGCTCCTCGTCCGATCGTTCATCATCAGCACTTCTATGGATCATGGTGACTCGTCTTCCCTTCTCCTCTGGCAGTGTTCACATTAGTGATCCGTCACAAATGTATTTGATTGCGTTATAGGGAGGGTCTGTTTTTTAACCACTAGGCCTATGTCAAGGAATATACAGAAGACAAGAAGTAACAAGCTTTTATGTGACTATATTCCAGCAGATCTTTTAAAGGTTAGAGGGGCCCACTTGACCCAGGGCCCGGGGGAACTGACCCTGTCCCCCCCCCCCCCCCCCTAGTCGGCGGGCCTGCTGTCACCCATAGCTATTATTCAGCAGCTTGGATTCTCACTGCGCAAAGACAATTGGCTTTGTGGCGGTCGGCTATTTAAGTTAGGGTAATTAGGTGTTTGATTGCGGCTGCATCCAGCCCCGGGTGCCACTTGAAACATGGCGTTGCACCAATGGAGCGAAATGAGGGGATACATTCATATATATTATGTGGTTTGATGACTCAAAATGGCGATTCTGCAAAGATGTCAGGGAATCTGCTGTTTCGCTTCTTTACCATGACACATAGTGGAACACAGTGTTTGTCTGTTTCTAAGTTTAGTCAAGGTATCAATATTACCAAGGTTTGCCCACCGATGTGGAAGTAAATGACCGCTGGGGCTGACAGGTCAGTCATGGATCTCCCGCATTAAAATCGTTGATGTCCACACCTTGTTTGTTTGTTTGTTCCTCAAAAGACCTTGACTACAATCTCCTGGTGCAATGCGGTATTTATTATGGTGACATCAAGGGGAAACAGGTCCTCCACTTATACCTGTCTCAGAGTAAGGTTGGGGGAGCTAGCCTTGATGCTGACCCACCTGTCTATCACTGATCCTATGTGGAGCTGGCCTTGGTGCTGACCCACCTGTTTATCACTGGTCCTGTGGAGCTGGCCTTGGTGCTGACCCACCTGTCTATCACTGGTCCTGTGGAGCTGGCCTTGGTGATCGCCCCTCATCACAGTATAATTAGGGATTCTATTGTTGTATAAGTGTTGGTGTGTTGTTGTCTTGTCATAAGAGAAAAGGTATTTTTGTTTAATTGTATTTTTGCTGCTGACATTGAACCTCATTAGTATCATCATTCTGTTACTTATTGCTACAATCCCTATATTAACTATTATTATATTGATGATGATGATGAAGACTTTATTCCAGACTCAAGGTGTACCTTGTATCGCTTTGTTTGACATCATTAATGGCACCTATTATCCTGTTTTTACTCTAATAGTCGACACATACATTTAAACATGAAGTTCCTCAGCAGAGGATGGAAGGCTGGGTCATTTTTTGTCACAAACATATAGCTTGCACTAGTCCCTCTTGGGAGCCTAAGGAGGATCCTAAATGCATCATTATGCTACCTGTAGTTTTTTCATTTTTGCTATTGTCAGGGTTCCTACCCCTCTCTCTCTCTCTCTCTCTCTCTCTCTCTCTCTCTCTCTCTCTCTCTCTCTCTCTCTCTCTCTCTCTCTCTCTCTCTCTCTCTCTCTCTATCTCTCTCTATCTCTCTCTCTCTCTCTCTCTCTCTCTCTCTCTCTCTCTCTCTCTCTCTCTCTCTCTCTCTCTCTCTCTCTCTCTCTCTCTCTCTCTCTCTCTCTCTCTTTCGTTAAGTCAGGTGGAGAGTGCAGGTGTGTCGCTGCCGTCTGTGGGCCAATTACGTCAGTAATATAACCCCGCCCCAGATGTCATGAGGCTGCCAGATCGTACCTTCGTATTTCCCAGTTAGTCGTGTTATTCTGCTCTCTCGTATTGTTCTCTAGCCCATTGTCCTTCGACCATGTCTAACCCTTGTTCTCATCCTTCCCGGCAGTCCTCCCTGGACTGTACGAGTGCTCCCCCCCTGTGTATCGGCCCCTGCCTGAATACCTGACCATTCTATTTATTATTAAATATACTAGGGCTGACCCCTATTAGTCGAATAGTCGACTAATCGATCGAAAGGAGCCGTAGTCGACTGCCAACCTCTTAGTCGATTTTTTTTATCATTCTTTCCAAAAGAAAAGAGGCCTAGAAGCATGGCTAACGCTAATGGCACACATACCAGAGGCTAAACAGGCACAGAGGCACTGAAAGAGGATTTCGCCCATCTAATGAACACACTAGATATCAAGATGTTTCCATCAATGGACTAATTGCATGCTTTTGCAGAGGACAAGAAGCCTTCCGTCGACTCCTTCAGACATTAAGCACCCCCCACAGCCCAGATGGAATGAAATAAATAAATAAAATTATTTACATTTTCTTTTTCAATATTTTTTTTTCTGCTAATTTCGGCCAATCAAAGTCGACTATCCAAATCCTTAGTCGGGGACAGCCCTAAAATATACCCAAACTGGGTTTGAACAAGACCTGTCTATCTTTGCTCTGTATCTGCATATTGGGTTTAATACCCCGAGACGTAACAGCTGTGCTATAATTACACCAGAGGTGGGCAGTATAAAGCGGAGTACAATAGGCTCTGAACAGGCTTATGTTCACCTTATCTGTACACATATTATTATATTCAGTATTATATAACTCCTATTCACCAGTAATGGCACGTAGCTTTCTGAACACAATTACTGGCAGGAGTGGAGGTGATCCGCGATAACAAATTCCTTGACCGTCAGTACGACGTCAAAACCAACGCAGGCAACGGATAAGTATTAATAATAATAATAATAATAATAATAATAATAATAATAATAATAATAATAATAATAATAATAATAATAATAATAATAATAATAATAATAATAATAATAATAATAATAATAATAATAATAATAATCATAATTGTTACAAAGGGTCAGATTAAACCGAATATATATATTTATTGCTTGAGATCCCTTGTATAATATTTGTATATCGTTTGATATCCCTTGTATATTCTTTGTATATATACACGGAATATCCCTTTACCTGGGTACAAACCAGACCATAATATTCGCTCTCCTATTGGACAGCGACCCCTAGGCGCCAATGACCATACCCCCAACGGCAAGTTCAAAGGCAACGCCAAGGCATGTCTCAACATGTCCAGGTTTGCGCAGTAATACGAGACAGAACTGAGGTTGGCACTAGATAATTCACATTACGTATAAATACGGCGCAGGTGGATACAGCAGCACTTAGCACTAAAACGTTGATGCCTTCACCACGAGACAACGTGCAGTGAAGTGGGCAACTTTGCCTCTGAATAGAGCCTTGAGAACCGCGTGTGAATAGATTGCTAAAGTGTCAGAGTTTAACGCAGTACCGTTGAGTTCGACTTATTCTAATGTGAAGTAATAGTCTATCATTTATAGTGTATCGTGCGGCTACCGTTCTTCAGTGACCAGCATTACCACCGGTTCGTCGTGTATATAGCTAGTGCACTTATCCAGGCTGGGCGGCCTAAACTCGTGCCCCCACCCGAGGAGTCCTAGACGAGAACCGTTGGATATGTACACCGGAGAACCTACACCGGCGACTGCAGAACCTTTTCTGGTTGGATTATATTGCTTTGGTACCGTGACTGCTGGAGCAGAGAACCGTCTACCCCACTATCGTGTGGGATCTACCCCCCGTGAGGAGCATCACTCGAGCCCGCCTCTAGAAAGAGGCTGGCTAGCTTTCATCCATGCTGTCGAGCATACTGGATTATAGCTGTTGCTTTGTCTACGGATCAAGGGAGTACTGCACTGGCTCCTGTATCTGGAGCCTCGTTATTCCGCGTTGACCCAGACTTTGCACCCGAACATTCCTCTACCCTGCCGGCCTTACACCCGGAGGGAACCCCCCAGTGTCTCCAACTGGTACTAGTGTGCCTTATGTAATTGCTATGCCACAGGTGGCGTCAGTTTAGACCCATCTTACTATTCTCATTGACTTACGCTCTTGACCTACTTTACGTGTGTTCTTCGCCTTACAAGGGCGAGTATAATTCTCAATCTGTAACCTAACGTTGCTTGCTCTGATAATAATAAATACCCTCCAAATAGAACTTTATGTGTCAATGCCGTGTTCTTGTGTGGGTGTTCACCATATATATTCATGTACTGTATGGCCAGTAATTAAAGTACATAACTAAGTAGTGGTTTAATAATACCATACTCTCAATACAGTCAGGGAATTGTACCCCTCAGTTACAATAATCATAATCATAATAATCGTACACGTGCTAAATAAACATGGTGCCCTGAAGGACAGATCGGGGTGGTGCGGGAAAACCAATCCTAAATCAAACATGCCTCTTGCGATATTAAGCACACAAAGGTCAACTCACTGACACCGCTTTATATAATAAATGTGTTTCTTTGCCTGCGTCCATCTGGCAATAATGACGGCATGGAGTAAGAAATCATTAAAATGGATTGAAGTGCCAGTTGTGTTCACAGGACCGCGCCTATAAAGCTTCCATCCGTTTTGAGATGAAACACCAATACCGTTGTGGGCGTTGCACGAATGCCTTTTTATAATTTTTTTTACAATATTTTTTTATGGGATTTTGAAGTGTTTTCTATTGACAGGACAGTTGGACATTGGGAGAGGGGAGGACCTGTAACACATGTCCCTGGGCCGGATTCGAACACAGGATGTTGCAATTATGCTCCAAGCGTATTACTTTTATATATATATATATTGTATTATCAAAAATATATATTTATATTTCACAATACATTTTTTTTCATCATTTAATTTACATACTTTTACATCATACAATAACTATCTAACCCTACCTATCCGTACCTTCATATATACATTTATATCTCTATCTTCCCTATAGTCCTCGTCTTACACACACATTTTTGTTCAGTTTCCCCCATCCCAATCCCACAGAAATCATAACAACAAATAAATCATAAACACAATAAACAGAACCAAATTTAGGGCAAAAGCCCCTTCCCACCCTAAACCACCCACTACTATTCAAACCCAGGGCGTTGCGATTAAGTGTAGTTATGTGGTGCGAGCCTGGAATGCCTTTTTAGATGCAAAAGTGCATCAATGACTGCATTAGTGCATCAGTCTCACTAATTCACTCGCTCAACCAGTCACTGATTAATTCACTCACACTTAGCCGCTCCACCCCCTGGTCAAGCATTAGCCTGACAACGTCAATCACACTTCCACACACAATCTCATCAGAAAACTTAAATAAAGTACAAATCGACCACAGGAAAAAAAGTACAGAATGTACGTTATGTGGGGCAGCTGGGTGGCGCAGCGGAGATTGCGCTCTTCACCAATGCAAGAGACTCCGGTCTCGAATCCGGGTGTCAGCATTGCCTCCGGCTTCGGCCGGCCGTCATACTAACTCATTGGCAGAGTTAGCAGGTGGAAGTCGATGGGTGGTAATCTGGACGTTGTGGACAGCAACTCCTACAGGTCGGTTGGGGGACGCCTGCACAGCATAGACAGGAAATAGCAGGGGTAGTGTGAGCCTCCCACACTTCGCCAATGAGAGTCCGTGCTGGCAGGTGAAAAGATGTGACAGGCTGCCTCCTCGTGTACCAGAGGGGACACGTGATGCAAGGCTTCTATCCTCCATACAGCCGACCAGTGGGAGGCATATGCGAGCAACGTTCAAGACAGGGGAGGGGAGAATTGGAAACACGAAATTGGGATGGGAGAAAAATAAGGAGAAAAAGTGGATACAATTTTTTTTACGTTATGTTATATAATATGTAAGTAATATATTTACATATTGTATACAGTATAATAGATTTACATTTCGTATCGGCAAAAGTCCAAAACAAATCACCGCGACTGGCAGTCGAACCAACAGTGATTGTGGTCGTGGGCGAGACGTGACCCTGATACAAACACAGCAATACTATGATGATGGTTTGTTTTAACATTGGTTATGGTTAATATAGAACATGAGGGTTATAGTTAAGGTTAGGGTTAGTGTTAGGGTTAGTTTAACACTTTGTTTGCCGTTCACGTAGATTTACATTTCTGTGGCCCGACCGTTGAGTGCCGGAAACGTAGATCTACCTTTCTGTTTCGTTATTTATTTTATTCGCTATTGCCATTCATAATCCATCGAGGCACCTTGTGCATGCTGTACTGAATGTGTCTGAGATCGCAGACGGTCAATACCGCCGCCTAACACCTTGCGGCCGCTATTGCACTCCATTTGAAACAATGTAGTTTGTTTTCTCTACCGAGCTGTGGCGTGGGGGCGGGTTCTAAAGACTCCGGCAAGACAAGCGGTCACCACGGTTGCCTCGACAAGTTCATCCCCCCGCCCGTCCCTGTGCAATGCTGGATAACGTGGGACAGACTACCGCGACCAGTATTTGGAATGGCAATCAGATAATTGGATTATTCTTTTTGCAGTACATCATTTAAGGACTCAATATTATCAATCTTGTGTTGATCCGATCATTTCTTTCCCGCGATTGCAGCCTGTGTGTGTGTATGTGTGTGCGTGCCGTTGGCTGCGATAGACGCACGGGGGGCCGAGAGGAACGAGAGGAAACATAATACCAATAATCTAGCATTGATTTCAGGATGATTCGATAATCAGGTGAAAAATGGCAACGTGATAAGTGGATTTGACTAAAGGGCTGTTTTGACGGAGTTCCCTGGAATTACACAGTGTCACTCTACAAATATACTCATATTCACCACGGTATAAAACGGAAATGTATAGATGAAACAATAATCAGTTTTTTGCACGTTGACCGGAAGAAACCCACTGACAATCGACGGCGTTATTAGATCCATAGCTATAATATAAAATATAGGTTTAGCTCTACAAACAAGGTGAGCGCTTACATGGGGTTAATGGGTGGCAAGGCCAGATGCACTTCCCGGAAGGGCCGTGGCACGCAATGTGTTAAGGTGACAGTTTGGTTAAAGGTCCCATGGAAAGTAAATAAAATCACTTTTTGGGCAATTTTACACAATTCCTGTGAGTCTATGGAATCTGTAAGGTTTTTTTTCAATAAAATTCATTGTTTTGTATTTTTAATCAAGTACTTTGGTGGACCACTTTCTCCCCTTGCAAAGTCCAAGCTGTTTTTGGCTGGGCTCCACCCATACTCACAATGCGCTTTGAGTGACAGTCACCCACCTGCACTGGCAGCATAGGCGGCGGGTGAGCTGGACATTAGGGCAGGCTATAGATGGGATGGGAGTCGACCGGAGCGCGCAAAATGTTTCCTTTTTCTTTTTTGCTAGCACGCAAACGGTGCTGTCCAGTTTCTGATTTCATACAATACACACACCCACTAGGGCCAGGCTACTACAGCGAGCCCCACTCATTTCATATAGTGCAGGGGTCTCAAACTCAATTTACCTGGGGGCCGCTGGAGGTAGAGTCTGGGTGAGGCTGGGCCGCATCAAATATTCCACAAAAAAGGGTTTCAAGTATTCCAAAAAAAAAGTACAACTGATCCAATCTTCTCAATCTTTAGCAATAACATTTCAGAACATGAACAGTTCTTCAGAACATGAACAGTTCTTCAGAACATAGGCTTCTCAGTGGTGTGCATTGTTTTTATTCTATCACAAAGGTGTTTAATCAAATCACCAGCCAGTATTTCAGTTATTCTGGTTGCTGTGCGATCTGAGGGGGACTTGCTTTTGTTTGCCTTCAAACATGGTCTCCATCACTTCAGTCATACATTATTTTATTATGTATGCATCAGAGAGAGAGAATGGCTTCTTGTGTTTAGCCAACACCCATGCCACTGAGTGAGGACTTGGTTGCTTTTTCTCGTTGTGACATTGATTTAACAATATTTCTGCTTGCAGCTTAATATGATGATTTCATTCCATTTATTTTTGTGGTTCTTAGCACTGAAATCAGTGTAGACCCGTCCTCCTCCCTTACTCTGCATCTGATTCGCAGACTGTGGGTGGGGGGAGAAACGCTGCCGGGATGCTGAATGTGATTGTACCAGAGCACAGTACACAGACAGACTGTGGCAGTGCAGCCGGACATGCAGAGCACTGCTTGCAGAGGAGATAGCGAGGATTCATTTGTTCCACTTTACTTAGTATCACTCCGTTTCAACCAAGTCACTAACGTAACGTTGCTGTCATGAGCCTGCGCTATGGTAGCCTACAAGTGATAAAATAAATAAAACTTCCAACTTGCGCAACGACTCGGCAACAAGTTGCGCGCGGGCCGCACTAACACTAAACTTTGATGTCAAGTAGGGGGCCGCAAAATATCATCCAGCGGGCCGCAATAAGCCCACGGGCCGCGAGTTTGAGACCCCTGATATAGTGCAAATTAACTGTTCAAATGAAGGCATCCAATATGATATAACCATTGTCTTACCTTAATGCAACAAAAAAAATTCGACGTTTCGTGCATCAAGGATCTTTTCTGCTTTACATTTGTCTGTGAGATCACTTTCAATGTGAAGCGGACTCAGAGTTGACTGTCTCTCCTGGTGCATATTGTTGTTCTTCTTAGCCAGTTTCGGATGCGCCTCATTGCTGAGAAAGACCGTTCAAACGTTGCTGTGCCGACGGCAATGAAGGAAACGTTTTCCATCATTTGGATCTCATCATGCTTTGAAAACAATGTACATAGTAGCTCTAAAAAGTTTCCACGATTTGATTAACTCTGACTCAGTCTCATCATGCCCTCGTAGAGCAAGCCCTTGGCCTCAGGTGATCCGGTGTTATGCCCAGGCGGCAGGTAACTTGGACTGGAGTTCCAGGTCTTGGCAGCTCTCACAGAGAGGGCTGATTTGCTAAGTGTACTGTCCTTAATGGAAGAGCCAAGTCACCCGGTACAACAGTTCTGGTGAACCTTTTGGTGGGGGTGAAAAATCGGAAAGTGGGGGTGGGGTTAGACCATGGAGGATTTTGAAGACCAGACTGGCATTGGTTAGTTTGATGATGCGGCGTGATTGGTTACTGCCTGCAGTCTGGAATGTTAAACGGCCACCACACCTACTGCCATTGACACCTCGGTCGGCCGACCCTTGTGTAACAACAAAAATAATAATGGTGTGACTGGGGCTGCCCACGTTTAGCTAGGCATAGCCTACCCGCGCCTTCATTACCCGCCGCCTATGCTGGCAGATACCTTTGGTGGAGAGAGAGAGAGAGAGAGAGAGAGAGAGAGAGAGAGAGAGAGAGAGAGAGAGAGAGAGAGAGAGAGAGAGAGAGAGAGAGAGAGAGAGAGAGAGATAGAGAGATAGAGAGAGAGAGAGAGAGAGAGAGAGAGAGAGAGAGAGAGAGAGAGAGAGAGAGAGAGAGAGAGAGAGAGAGAGAGAGAGAGAGAGAGAGAGAGAGAGAGAGAGAGAGAGAGAGAGAGAGAGAGAGAGAGAGAGAGAGAGAGAGAGAGAGAGAGATACATTTAGGGTTTTGGCCAGGCTAACAGAAAAGTGTGTCTTGGTAGTCTTGAGGTAAAGTGTAGTAAACTGTCCCCTTAACAATTGTGTGTATTGAGCTGTAATGCGCTGTGATTGATTGAATGCAAATTGTATTAACAGATTGCAGAATGGGTACAATAGAGTACTGCTCAATACACTGTTACAATTGTTAAGGGGATGCAGACCAGAGAAAGACTTTTGTCTTGTTTACATCAGGGTCCCGCATTTTCAATTCATAATGAATTGTAAGTAAGGGTGCAATTAGCACAGTGCAATCTATTATTTGTGGATCTAGCCCACGTGTGTGTGTGTGTGTGTGTGTGTGTGTGTGTGTGTGTGTGTGTGTGTGTGTGTGTGTGTGTGTGTGTGTGTGTGTGTGTGTGTGTGTGTGTGTGTGTGTGTGTGTGTGTGTGTGTGTGTGTGTGTGTGTGTGTGTGTGTGTGTGTGTGTGGGTGTGTGTGTGTGTGTGTGGGCAGTGTGTGGATATTGTGCGTTTGTCTATGCCTGGGTCTTCTAATGATGATGTGCTCTGTCCTTGTGTCCATGACTGTATTGTGCCCTGTATCCCCCTATCTTATTCTACTATATATGCCTTTCTTTGTGTTTTTATTCTAATGTTATTTATCTCGCTTATACTGTTTGTATTTCTAACCCTTTTTTTACATCAGATTTTAGCCTGTAACTTCTGGCAGGGGGACTGCCAATGGAAATGATCCTTTTGGCAAAAATTGGGTGCATTTATGTTTTTACAATGTTTATTAACTCATTGAGCGCCAAACACGAGACATATCGTTTCTGAGAGCCAGCGCTTGAGCGCCAAAAACGAGATATCTCGTTTCTGGTTCCTTTTTCCTTTTTTTCTATTTTCTTATTCTAAACACTCATGCAGGCATTTGTGAGTGTGGCTAGCAATGATGATTGAATCCCGACAGGTGGCAGTATCGCCTACCTTATGAACTGCATGGACCAGTTCAGTGAGAGCAATGATTACTAGGGATCACTAGGGCAGCAGTGGCATGGCAGCGATGAGCAAACTACAGCAATCTAACGTTCGATAATGGCGATTGCCTAGAGTGAACTATTTGTGTGCATACCGCACAAAACACTCTATATCTCATGATCTAGAGCAGTGGTTCTCAACTGGTCTAGCCTCGGGACCCAACATTTTCCTTCGTTATTAAGTCGCGACCCAAATTTTTTAACCACTATGATTTTTTTCAAATTTTCTTTTTGCAGTAATACACAATCTTTCATGCACTGTTAAAAACATGAAATAAACACAAAAAAGTGCAACAAACGTGCAACTAGGGCTAAAAACCAAATGAAATAAAATAATAATAAATAATATAGCTTCTTAGCAGATTTCTTAGCTTAACATAACAAACCTACGTTTGGGGGAACTAATGGGATAACTGGGGTTGCAACAAAAGTGCAGCTAGGGCGAAAAAACCCAATGAAATAAAATAATAACAATAAATAATATATGCTTCTTAGCAGACTTCTTAGCTTAACATAACAAACCTAAGTTTGGGGGAACTAATGGGATGACTGGGGTTGCAACAAAAGTGCAGCTAGGGCTAAAACCCCAATGAAATAAAAGAATAATAATAACAATAAATAATATAGCTTCTTAGCAAAATTCTTAGCTTAACATAACAGACCTACAGTAAGTTTGGGGGAACTAATGGGATAACTGGGGTTTCAACAAAAGTGCAACTAGGGATAAAAACACAATGAAATAAAATAATAATAATAATAAATAATATATCCTTCTTAGCAGACTTCTTAGCTTAACATCCCAGAGAACTAATGGGATAACTGGGGATGTTGTTTGCTCCTGACAAGAGTCTCAAAGTCTGGGGTGATGGTAGACAAAGCAACTCTGAGGTCATGCTCAATGTCCAATCTGTTCCTCTGCTTTGTCTTCAGCTGGACCAGAGCTGAGAAGCCACTTTCACAAAGATAGGTAGTGCAAAACAAATTATAAAAAAAAAAAAAAAAAAAAAAAAAAATTACACATCCGTGACCCACTCAAAATGGCCCCGCGACCCACTTTTGGGTCGCGACCCACCAGTTGAGAAACACTGATCTAGAGAACCAGCCAGTATTATTGTGAAACGGGGTGCTTTTTAGGGTGGTATAGCGCACAAACGAAGGTATGTAGAAATAAACTGTTTTGTCCCTGTTGGAGTATAAATCGTGCCTGTCAAATGAGCCTGTCTATATAATATAAAATATACAATGGGTCCGCAAACATCGTGAAAATGGTCAATAACGCTGGCGCCAGGGAGTAAAGATGGAAAAACAGCATGGCAGTCAATGAGTTAATGTACGCTGTCCCCCTTGAAGAAATAAAGTAAACCTAACCCTGAACCTCTTGATAAAATAACACGGTATGAACGCTCCTGGTAGGAAAACAATACAATAGGTTGAACACCATAACATTTTACTGACATTCTGGGCCGTGTTCAGGGACATGCAGAGACATCTCTCTCTCACTTGCTCTCTCTCTCTCTCTCTCTCTCTCTCTCTCTCTCTCTCTCTCTCTCTCTCTCTCTCTCTCTCTCTCTCTCTCTCTCTCTCTCTCTCTCTCTCTCTCTCTCTCTCCTCCCTTACTCTCCTTTGCAACTTGTCTTGCAGTGTTGAGCCCATCTAAATTACGGTCAAAAGCACGACATACAGTGGAGACAACAGACCACATAATGAGTTAAAATCTATAAAGTATAGGCTGAGCGATAGAGAAGTCAGTGCTTGTGTTACAGCTACCAGAATATGGCACCTGGTAGCAGAGATATATTTACCTATAAAACAGGTTAATGTTGGTTAGAAGAAATAGAGAAGTCAGATGTGATGTTCTTTCAACGAGGCGTCTCTGAATTATCTTTATTTCAACAACATTTGTCATCATCATTTGTCATTATACATTTCAACAGCATTGTCCTTTTAAATGTAGTTACCCAGTATTATATACTGTACATTGTAATTACTTATGTCTTTATACATATTTTGCATCTTAAGTATAAGCACGTGAGAAGGGAAACATTCTCCTGTTAACCACTGTCTAGGCATGTCTAGGCATGTTAGAAGAGACCATCGTATGTCTTCTTTTAACAACACTGTCATTCTCATTGTCTGTCAAACAATTCCTTAAATCACCAATCAATATCTATTAAGCATTCACTATCATCAGTCTATCATCAGTCATATCCCCAATATAGTACACAGAAACACCTTGTACTTCTGTGTCACTATTATTCTAGACATATTGGGAGGGAGCAGTCTCACCTGTCTCCTCTCAGTCTAAACATTGCTATTTGGGATGGAGCAGTCTCATCTGTCTCATCTCAATCTACATCAGATCTACACACCGTCTGATCCAACATACATTCCAAAGAAACACCTTGTATCTCTGTGTCACTCTCGTTTGTATTTAACTCCCAAGTTTGGTTGGGTCATTTATTAACTTGCATCGAAAGTGCATTTGTTATGTATCTATGCTCTAAGCATAACTAGGACTTGCATACAGTATAACAGTAACCGTGACAATACATCGTAACCATTAGTATATCTACAACTACATGAAGGAGAGAGAGAGAGAGAAAGAGAGAGAGAGAGAGAGAGAGAGAGAGAGAGAGAGAGAGAGCGCATGAGGGACAAAGCTAACCACCAAGTGTCTAGCTAACGTCCAGCTAGTGTGAGCTAATGTAATTTCCCTCTAACAGTCTTTAACACTTGTACATGTACACAATATATACATTTACTAAACAGCAATTCAACCCAAACAGTATGTACTTCAAAACATAAACCTCCTCACCAAATGGAGATGTAATACCCCAACACTTAACGACCAATGTGTTACACGAGGATCGACGCCATTTCATGACGGTCAACTTCTTCAAACAATTCTTTACTCAATGTCTTAAACTCTTAAACTCGACCCAAACACAAACTCAGTGGGCTCTAGACATTTAGTCTACAATTAACAACATTTCTGTGTGCTTTGTAAAGTATTACCCACCTATAAAACAGGTTAATGTTGGTTAGAAGAAATAGAGAAGTCAGATGTGATGTTCTTTCAACGAGGCGTCTCTGAATTATGAGAGTGCCCTCGTCATGTGCGCCCTAGACAGCGAAGCTACGGTTTCAAAAGGCGAAGTAGTTTAACACCAGTCCTATACTGCCACCTATTGACCAAAGTTATATTGTTGGTTTTAGGTGACAATCAATTACACTAACGTGATACCACTTTAGTGGCCATCACACTTGCAATCCTTGTGTCTATACTTACACATTGTTACGTATGCAGGTGAGTAGTTGTGAGTCCAATGGTGGAGGAGACAAGGAGAGACGGAGATAGGTAAGCTCTTTCTTTGGAGGTGTCTTTTATTAAGCACACAGAGCAACATATAGTCAGGAACGACGGCGGCCGTCAACAGAGAAAAATAGCAATATTAAGGATAAGTGCACAGCGAGTGGCTCAGCAACATCTGCCCAGCTCCTTCCCACACGTACGGAAATTTGAAGCCTCGACAAAATACAAAGGAACAGAGAGTGAATAAATAGTCACAAATACCAACATTCCAATCAATTAACAGTGACAGCTAATTGACAGCACAATGACAGCAACCAGTGGTGAAGTTCCAATCAGTGACACATCAGGAATGGGGCGTGACAACCAAAGTGCAAATACCACCCACCTGGGCCCCGTTCCCCGTACCTGGATAACTGAGTTAGCCGGATAACTTTCGGTGAAGTCTGACTTAAGCCGGACTTTCCGGTTCCCCGAATCTGGATTGTCCAAATCACCATGACAACAGATCCAAAAGTTTGAGCCTGGTCGAAAGCAGGGTTTAAGTTCAAGTTAGCCGGATGAACCATCGCCACGCCCCCGCAAAGAAAGGACAGCGCGTTTCCTGAAATTATTCCCACAGTCTAGGATCTGCATTATACCATTCTGAATTACGTTTTTGTGCTCCATTCTTCCAGAGGGGTCTTTTGAAATGTAAAATAGACCCAAAATGCTGATACTAAATTCACTTTGTCCTAAATAATGCACGTTATATACCGTGGCGCTCGCTCGGTGCAACAACAACAAAATAAAGAATATTCTAAACACGGGTCTCTCGTTCATTAATGTATAAACAATGAATTTATCCCATCTGGCACAGTGGCGCAGCGGTAGTGCTCAATCCTGGCAACCCGGCGACCGTTGTTCGAAACCCTGTGTTTCCAATATAATTTTTTGGAATATAATATTAATGATTATACGCAAAGGTAGCCTAGTTTTAAGTTAAAATATTATAAATCTACATGCATTGAGGATGTCATTCTTTATATAGCTCTCAACGTGCACCAAATTGAATTATTCCTATATTGCAAAAAGAAGGAAGAGACTAGGTTTCGAACCCCGGTCGTCTGCGTGAAAGTCAAAAGAAGAACCCGTTACACCACAGTGGAGATAAGTAAAAGATCGACCATACATCAATCAATGGGCAAGAGAGCCGTATCGTTATTCTGTATAACAGTTTAACTAATTATTTTCGCTAGCAAGATCTCATTTGATTATTCAATCCAGCAGGCAAGTTTAAAGAAATATAATCTGATTGATTGAGGTAATGAGGGACTTAAAATTAGCCTATAGATAACGCATTTAACTTGTCGGCGAGGCGATTGAGCCGTACTGCAATATGTTAATAAAGTTTTAAATCAATTAATCAATCAATGCCGCTAGAGAATCAGGATCTCTGCTATCGATACGTGCTGGCTTTTCAAATGAAGCGGCCGCGCGCACTAATCCTGGGTCTCAAGTCTGGTTTGAGTTAACGAGACTGAATCCACCTTCGAGGAACAGGAAAATCCCGGCTTCAATCATCTCGTTAACTGAATCTGGATAATGGGACTCTCGATCGACTTAGTTGAACCAGGTACGGGGAACAGGGCCCAGGTGACGTAACTCCAGAATGACAGCTGGGTTCCTAAGCCAAGAACCCAGAACGTTACACACATATTTTATAGGATTTTGATGGCAAATAAATACAAATTCAATACAATTAATACATGACTCTGAGGTAAAAAGGGCAGGTGCTCAAGAACCCTTTGGGCCCTATGTGCACATGCCTGGCCGTGTTTATAGGGTAGCACATTGTTTCCACTTGTCCAAAACCAGGGAAGATACGCAGCTAAGTATCAAAGTGGGTCACACACCTGTCTGGTGATGGCCCACCTGGTGCCTGTAGAGCCGCCCATAGCGCTGATCCTACTGGCCCCTTTGTATTGCCCAATGGGGTGCCACAAAACAGCTTCCCAGGTGTTCTCATATCTGCCACATTTTCTTTGCTGTAGTTGTGTTATGCACCCGTGTAGGATTCACTGAGCAGATATTCTCCATTTAAACGATGGTCCCGCTCACACAGTCACACGCGTTCTCCCACCCGGGAGCTGCCCAGTAACAACCCAAGTCTGACACCGCCAGCGGCTCCAGTGGAGCGGTGGAGGATACATCCAGGGGGTGAGCAGTTATTCATTCACTTCCCCTGCCCAGGTGTCCCCGCCAGACCGGGAATCGAACTGGCGACCTTCCGGTCACAAGCCGGGCCAACGCATGCCCATCACAATACGGTCAATACCCCCCCCCCCCCCCCCACAAGACAAGCCGGGCCAACGCATGCCCATCACAATACGGTCAATACCCCCCCCCCCCCGACTAAACCTTAAATGCATGTGTGCTATGATCCTACGACGATCTTGGGCACTGAAGTGTAGATCTGTGAACGTGGATGAGCCCCCCCCCCCCTCCCCCCCTGGAGGCAAAGGCTATACACACCGCTCCATTGACTCTGAGGCAGACGGTGTGGACACACACACAGTGGAAATAGCCCGGGTAATTCTATGGGGATATCTGGGCTGGTTTTCTGGTTCACAAGTGATAGCGCTACACTAGCAGCGGAGTGGCTCAAGGTTTTGTCTTACAGTCTGTAAATATATATTATGAGTTATGAATGCTGTTGCATTTTGTTTTGGGGGGATATTTTGCTTTAAAGCCCCATCCTGTGATATTTTTTTATCACTCTGTGGGTAGTAGTAGTAGTAATAGTAGTCGTTTTAGTAGTCGTCATCACACACAATACAATATGCACAATCATTCAACAATCTTTGATTTGGCCGTGACTGAAAAGGTACAGGCTGAAGCATAATGCTTATACACGCCTGTCCTATATATATTTGTGCTGTCGATTTATTTACTCTACTTTGCAAACATTGCAAATGCAAACAAACAGCCATGAATGCAGTGAATACAATAAAAAAATGTGTGCCTGTTATCTACAGTGTTATTCTTACCAAGACCACAGTCAATCAGCTACGGAGTTAAGAGCAATACGGAGCTGTGACTCATATACTGTAATAACACATTACTCTAGATCTCCACGCTGCCGCATTGTGCTGATTCCACCTCCATTCCAGAGCCACATACTGTATCTGCAAAAGCCTTTATTTTCTTTCTGTTTCCTCTAAGATCATTACAGTGTGGGTACGATCAAAAGTACGATCTAAAAAATATACACTTTGATTTAACACTTTGATTTTTGATTAAACTTGCAGCTGTGTGCATTCTTAAAGCATTCTAGTGTATTTGACCCTACACGAGTAACGGAACGTAAACCAATCTCGTCACTCTCTTTGTCTGGGAACGCCCAAAACCAAATTCGGTCACGCCCAATTTTGCGCGACATCCAGGCTTTTTTTACTGTCAGCGGTTGGGAATTTCCTGTCGACAGGTAGGTGAAGTGAAATTATACTTCTTTTAGAATATATATATCAAATTTCATGAGTATTCATCTATATTTAGTAATCTAAAGACTATTAACTATGAACGTATGTACTAGTAAGAAGTGGGAATCTTTAGAATAT
Source organism: Notolepis coatsorum (assembly GCF_963971535.1). Lineage (NCBI taxonomy): Eukaryota > Metazoa > Chordata > Actinopteri > Aulopiformes > Paralepididae > Notolepis > Notolepis coatsorum. The sequence goes on from NC_140165.1 coordinate 43,262,333, forward strand.
GTTTTCCGATGCGTTTCCAATGTACGGGTAGTGTTCTGAAGGATCAGATTAAACCGAATATATATATCTATTTATATATATATATTTAATTGTATTTGTATATCCCCTGATATCCCTTGTATATTCCTTGTACAATATGCATTGAATATCCCTTCTAGTCTACTGAACATCCCATAATAGTCTCCATTCTACCATTGGACGAGACCTTGGTGCCAGGTCGCCATACCCCTCAGACCAGGTTCAATCGTACCGCTCAACATGTATGGACAAGTCCTAGTTCCGCGTAGGAATATGTCTACCGCACCACTAATGGTACTATTTGTTCATAGAAGTAGAGCTTTCTTTTAGTCCAGTTCCTTACCCTCCAACAGAGTGACAGACGCAAAAGCCTCCCCGCGAACCACGTGTGGGCAGTAAGGCCAATTCGGCCCAGTATCGGCATTGAGACATCGTGTATATTAATATTTGAATAGTCATATTTGGCACTATATCGTCGAGTTGGACGTATTCTATTAAGCTAATAATAGTCTATTCATATGTAGTGCCTCGTGCGGTAAGAGTTCTATAGTAATCAGCACCCCCATCGTTTCGGGCATCAGCTGGACGCTTATCCAGGGTGGTTGACCCCACGTGAAGCTGCACCCGAGGAGCTCCAGGCCAAAGAGCGAGTGGACCTGTATATTGGATTATTCTACCGACGACGGCTAGCCTTCCCCGGCTTGGATTATGCTTTGAGTACTTTGATTATTCTATGGATAAAGGCCAACACTGCGGTGTGTTGGAAATACCCCCCCCGGAGAGGACGACAGGTGAGAAGACGCTCTACACGACGAGGTCGCCTCACGTCTCTCCATCGTGGACCGGAGGACGCCGGCCACAGAGAGTCCAACTGCTTTCATCTGTGGATCGAGGATCGCTGGGCACCGGGTCGCACGACTGTGGGCTCTCCCAGGATACCCTCGGCCAGACGGGATACAGCCAGACTCTACCCCCCCCCCTCCAGCTGTCCTACAAGCAGTCGGAACCTTCCCCTAGTGTATCCAGCTATATAATCATTCAAGTATCATTGCTATTGTTCCCTAAATATTCCAGGTTGTATATTTGCTTCCTGCGCAATCAGAGATTGGACATTCGATATTGATCTACCTACGAATACTCATTTGCCATAAAAGTGCATACTATTTCAAATCATAAATGTAATTAAGTGATCGTTGTACATACCTTTTGCTATGTATTATTATTAAACGCAGACTTTCGACTTGGTACATTTGTGTTGGATCCGTTTCATCGGGTGGGAGTGTTTATCATAATTATTTATACCTAGTACTGGGTGGCCAGAGTCTAAAGTACAAGAGGTAGTGGTAGTAAGTATCATATCTAACAATACAGTCAGGGAATTGTACCCCTCAGTTACAATTGGTCCTTCGAGCCGGAGGGTAATCAGTGTAATATTAATATAGTGTTATTAATATTAAAATGGCCTATGATGAACACTCCACGAAACGATCCTCCTAACCAACAACGCCCGCGGCGCAAACGACAGCTCCCTCAGTACCTAGAGGCTTACGCTGTCAGTCAACAACCTAGTCTTCTACCAACAGTAAACGCGATAAAACTAGAAAGTAAAATTATGTCTAACCCTAACGACCAGGCTACCCCGACCATAGAGGCCCCCTATGGGTTCTAACGTAACCGACCCAGCTCACGGTGGGGACCAGGGGGAACCAGACATGACTTTACACCCCGCCAATACCGAAGAAGTAGTCCCCGACGAGTCCCGGGAGGAAGACAACACTACCGAGAGAGAACTCGGCACGGAAGAAGATGAGGAGAGCACCGTGGAGATAGAGCTCCAAGACTCCGCACGGAGTACCCCAAGGGACGGCTCCCCTATACAACCGTCTTCTCCCAGCGAGGCAGAGAGGACACTACAGCAGGCATTCCTCGTCAGCCTGAAAGCCTCTACTGAACGCGATAGACTCCAGGGTGAACGCGATCGATTGCAGATACAGCAACGGAGCGAAGAAGAGCACATACGCCTGGAAATAAGACGCATTCAGATGAAAGAGAATATGGCAAGAGACCGGGCCGACGCCCAGCGCGCCGCCACCGGTGCCCAGAGAGAATCGGATCTCACCAAGCGCGAAGCCGAGCGCGACAGAGCACAAGCGCAACTAATAGAACAGCTGATCAGAAGGACAACACCCCCTCCCTCCACCAGAGGCTCCAGGAACTTGTCTAGACATCACTCCAGGGCGGCATCCCCTAGCCGAGTAAGCGACCCTGAACTTGACCAACAGACGAGGTTTATACCCCCCGCAGACCCCCTTCCCCAACCGGTCCAAGCGAGACCCAGCCACCGGGAAGGAGCAGCATACACTGCGGAGAGGTTAAATCAGAGACTACAAGCCCTGGATGACCTAACGGAAGACGAAGAGGAAGAGGAGGAGAACCACGCCCGACGACAGCACAGTACTCTACCGGACCAGGAGGTCCAGTACAGCCCAGGCTATACCCCCGCGGAGCTGCGCTACAGACCCCCGACGCTATTCACGGGTGAGCACGACGCACGACCCGCACCGAGGAACAGCACCTGGACCAGCGGGCCATGGTACACAGCCGGTACCAGCCCACGCCAAGGAGCAGGAGGAGACTCGCCTAGGAGGCCTCTCCCCCAACGCTCGCCGATGTATCAACAATCCGCGTCATACATTGGCACACCTATGGTACCAGACTTCACCCAGGAGAACCGGGCCCAGTATACGGAGCTCCGCATGTGTCTGGAGACAATGTTGGTGGATGTCATTGATGAACGCCATAAATACGCGATACTACTGAAGCATTTAAAGGTACCCCGCGCGCACAACATAGCGCTCGCCTACGCCACTTCCACGACCCCATACACCGCAGCGCTGGTAGCGTTGGACCAGAGATATGGACGTATATGGGATTACGTGATCCAGGAGATCAGGCACATCGACCGCCTACCCCCAGCAACAGACAATCGAGCACTGGACGACCTGTCCATCAGAGTGCAGTCCCTGGTAGGGATGCTGGGAGCGCAGAGGGAAAAGGGTAGGCATGAACTATACGCCAACTCGAATGTAGAGAGGATCTTGGAGAAGCTACCGCCCGCCCGACAGGAGCGCTTTAGGCGGCAGAGAGACCACCGAGACCCTAATGGCCCCGAACCGAACCTCCTCGATCTAGCCGACTTCCTGGCGAGAGAAGTCAGCAGCTTACGGCTAGATACATTCGGACGGAGCACCCCTGGCTCCAGAGAAGGAACCAGGAGACTAAATGATGGAAGAAGATTGGTGACTGTCATGCACCAATCGGAGTCAGTGCCAAGCAGTAGGAGCCACAGTACCCCCTCAAGAAAGGAGAAGTGGAAGATAGTGTGCCCCTACTGTGAGAAAGAACACTGGCTGTCACAATGTGACTCATTCCCCAAGATGAATGTGGAGGAAGCGAGTCAATGGATAAAGTCCAACAGACGCTGTTTTCGCTATGCGCGATCACACATGGCAGCCGAATGCCGCTTAAAGAAAAAGTGCAGTCGGTGCGATGGAGCCCATCTGGACATAATCCACGACAGTAACAGACGGCGGCCTCCACCCGCACCATCAAGCAGCAAAGCAAGCGTCATGTACATCGACCCCGCCAGCAGCAGCGGAGCCAGAGTGCTCTTAAAGGTAGTCTGTGTGACATTGAGCTACCAGAATAAAGTCATGGACACTTACGCCGTCCTTGATGACGGGTCAGAGAAGACCCTTCTGCTCGCGTCCGCTGCGGCCCAGCTAGGGCTGCGGGGGAGCGAAAACCAAATGACAATTCGGACAATAAGAAGAGATTTGAAAACGATAAAGGGCGAGAATGTCTCATTCTCTATCGCAGCAAGCGGCCAGCCCGAGCGACGGTACAGGATTACAGACGCTTTCACCAGCCAAGAAATAGGACTGTCGCGGTACACATACCCCGTAGCCAAGCTGATGGAGAAATATGTACATCTACGCAAGCTACCGATCCCACTCATAGACGGTGCTACCCCGACACTGTTGATAGGCTCCGACCATGCAGACCTCATTGTCCCGATAGACCGGGTTCATACCGGACCCAGAGGCTGTCCTGCAGCAGTCGAGACCCGCCTAGGATGGACTCTCCAAGGCCCACTCGCCAAATCTCTCAACCGAACCACAGCCACTAGCTGTCTCCACTCCCGAGTCACAGAGGGAGACACCGCACTCCTGCAGCATGTAGAGAGGCTATGGACCTTAGAACAAATGCCCTTTAAGAACGAAAAGAAAGACATTCGCTCTAAAGACGACATCTACGCCATTAACCTCCTCGAGACGGGAACAAAGAGAGTCCCAGTCAGCGGCGTGTTGAGATACGCCACGCCACTCCTGCGGCGGGAAGGGATGCCTACCTTTCACGCAAAGAAAGACGCCACAGAGCGGTACCTACTAAACACAGAGCGGCGCTTAGCCAAGGACCCCGCCCAAGAAAGTGTATACCGCGCTGAGATTGAGAAGCTCATCACAGCGGGACACGTCACAAAGATTGACATTAAAGAGGCCGACCAGACGACTGAATCGTGGTACGTGCCCCACCACAAGGTTCATCACAACGGCAAAGACCGCATCGTGTTTAACTGCAGCTACCAGATCGGATCCCAAAATCTGAATAAAGAGCTATTGCCCGGTCCTACACTCGGCCCCTCCCTACTAGGCGTACTACTCCGCTTCCGCCAGGACAAAGTGGCTATCAGCGGGGATATCAAAGGGATGTTCCTGCAGGTGAGATTAGTAGAGGAGGACAAGCCCCTGTTGCGGTTCCTATGGAGAGAGAGGCCAGGAGATGAGCACCCAGCCATCTACCAATGGGAAGTCCTCCCTTTCGGAACTACATGCAGCCCATGCTGTGCTACATTTGCACTACAGAGACATGTCGCAGAGGACCCAGCAGCGGACGAAGAGGTCCGACACAGTGTGAAGAACAGCTTCTACGTAGATAACTGTCTACAAAGCGTTTCGACCCAGGAAGAAGCCGAGGCTCTCCTACTTAAACTCCGCGCCTCTCTGATCAAAGGCGGCTTTGATCTCAGGCAGTGGGCCAGCAGCGATCCGCACGTACTGCGCAGCCTCTCCTCCGAGGACAAGGCAGCGAGCAGCGAGACCTGGATGGCCACAATCCCAGGAGAAGCCCAAGAGATGACACTAGGACTAGTGTGGCGCTTCAAAACAGATTCGCTCCACTATAGACACAAACCCCTGACCACGGAGCAGGGAAGGTCGACGGCAATACCGACCACCAGACGGAGTGTGTACAGAACACTTGCCCGACAATATGACCCGTTAGGATGTATACTACCGTACACCACCAGGGCAAAGATGATTGTACGAGCATTGTGGGACAAGGACCAGGGCTGGGACGACCCCATTCCCGCACACCTTGCATCCACCTGGAGAGAGTGGGAGATGGAACTCCACTCACTCCCAGGCGTTAATATACGCCGAAGCTACTTCCCACCCACGGTGAGGCCAGAGACATGTAAAATGGATTTACACGTCTTCAGTGACGCCTCCGAGGTCGCCTACGGATCAGTAGACTACTTGCGGACCCAAGAAGAGGGGGGAGAGATCTACACAGCATTCATCCTCGCCCGCTCGAGAATAGCCCCACGCAAGCAACAGTCTATCCCACGTCTAGAGCTCTGCGCAGCCCTCGCAGGAGCGCATCTAGCCACGCTCATCCAACGTGAGCTCACCATTCCGGTGCATAGAACAATCCTGTGGTCAGATTCCACGACAGTACTCGCCTGGATCAAATCGGATTCATGCAAATACAAAGTCTTCGTGGGAGTCAGAGTCACTGAGATTCAAGAGTTAACCGGAGCGTTAACCGGAGAAGCAAACTGGCGCTATGTTGATACAAAACACAACCCAGCTGACGTCATCACCCGGGGAATGTCCCTAGATGACTTAACCCGTCATAACATCTACAGTGACGGACCAGCATTCCTCAAGCTCCCGGAAGGAGATTGGCCCACGCCCACCCCGAGGGAAGCAAGTGACGAGGAGGCTGAGAATAAGAAACCCATGTTCTGTGGATTGAGCACTGTTGTCTCCGCAGACCCCAACATAGACGATTGCATTACCATAGAGAGTGCGCAGCAACGGACATTCCTGCGGCACCACCCAGAGATTAAGTCCCCCGCTGATATGTCAGCAGCTGACTACGAGGAAGCAGAACTGCTTCTACTGCAACGAGCCCAGAGAGACTCGTTCCCCGATGAACTAGACTGTCTACAGGGAGGAAAGCCCGTCCCATCAGACAGCAGATTGATTCATCTGGCCCCCGAGAGTGACACACATACCCTCATCAGAGTGGGTGGTCGCCTGCGGAGAGCCCCCAATTTACCGGATGACATTAAGTACCCGATCGTATTGAACAGCCGACACAAGGTCACAGAGCTGATTATAAAGAAATATGACGAGGATGTACACCACGCAGGAGCAGAGAGAGTCTTCGCGGAAATCAGACGTCGTTACTGGATACTTCAAGGAAGAGAGGCGGTGCGACGCTTCCAGCGAACCTGTCTAGACTGCCGAAAGTGGCGCGCGCAGCCCAGCATACCACGGATGGCTGACCTACCTCCATGTCGCCTCCGACTCGGCGACAAGCCATTCCACTCAACAGGCATGGACTGTCTTGGCCCGCTGCACATAAAGAAAGGAAGAGGCACCGAGAAGCGGTGGGGTATTGTATTCAAATGCATGACCACCAGAGCGATACATATCGAGCTCCTTCCGACCATGAGCGCAGACTCATTCCTTATGGCCTTCCGAAGATTCACATCACGGAAAGGAAAACCGTCTACATTATTGTCCGATCACGGGACAAACTTCAAAGGCGGAGAAAGAGAGCTGAGGGAGAGCTTCCAAGCTATGGGCCCAGAACTTAAGACCCACCTCGCTCCAGCCCAGATTGACTTCCAATTCAACCCCCCAAACGCACCCCACTTCGGTGGAACTTGGGAACGAGAAGTATGTTCTATAAAGACAGCCCTGTATGCAGTACTTGGGGCCCAGACTGTGGCGGAAGAAGTCCTAATGACAGTCCTCACGGAGATTGAGGGAGTATTGAACTCAAAGCCCCTCGGTTACGTCTCCAGTGATGTAGCAGATGTCGACCCAGTCACCCCCAACACCCTCCTGATGGGGCGGCTAGATCCCGCGTTACCCCAGACAATGTACCGGCCTGAAGAAGCGAACGGCCGACGAATGTGGAGGTACAGCCAAGTATTAGCCGACAAGTTTTGGAGCAGTTTCCTACTGCACTACCTACCGTCTCTACAGACCCGCCAGAAGTGGGTAAAAGAGAGAGACAATTTGACGGAAGGAACAGTCGTCATGATTATTGACCAGTCACTACCCAGAGCTATGTGGCCGGCTGGCCGCGTAAGCAAAGTGATCACCGGTGCCGATGGCAAGGTCCGAGCAGCTGAAGTACTCGTACAGGGGCGCATTTACACCCGTCCTGTGGCGAGGCTCATAGAACTGCCCCGACTCCCAGACACAATCGATGATGACCATGACCCTATGACTTTGTGAGTTGACTGACCCTTACAGCGAACCCTTGAGTGGTAGACAGTGCGGTTAATCTGTCTCTGCTTAACTAATTGGGTTGGGACCAATTAGGGGGCGGCTGTTCTGAAGGATCAGATTAAACCGAATATATATATTTATTTATATATATATATTTAATTGTATTTGTATATCCCCTGATATCCCTTGTATATTCCTTGTACAATATGCATTGAATATCCCTTCTAGTCTACTGAACATCCCATAATAGTCTCCATTCTACCATTGGACGAGACCTTGGTGCCAGGTCGCCATACCCCTCAGACCAGGTTCAATCGTACCGCTCAACATGTATGGACAAGTCCTAGTTCCGCGTAGGAATATGTCTACCGCACCACTAATGGTACTATTTGTTCATAGTGCGTATATATACTGCGCTATTAAAGTAGAGCTTTCTTTTAGTCCAGTTCCTTACCCTCCAACAGAGTGACAGACGCAAAAGCCTCCCCGCGAACCACGTGTGGGCAGTAAGGCCAATTCGGCCCAGTATCGGCATTGAGACATCGTGTATATTAATATTTGAATAGTCATATTTGGCACTATATCGTCGAGTTGGACGTATTCTATTAAGCTAATAATAGTCTATTCATATGTAGTGCCTCGTGCGGTAAGAGTTCTATAGTAATCAGCACCCCCATCGCTTCGGGCATCAGCTGGACGCTTATCCAGGGTGGTTGACCCCACGTGAAGCTGCACCCGAGGAGCTCCAGGCCAAAGAGCGAGTGGACCTGTATATTGGATTATTCTACCGACGACGGCTAGCCTTCCCCGGCTTGGATTATGCTTTGAGTACTTTGATTATTCTATGGATAAAGGCCAACACTGCGGTGTGTTGGAAATACCCCCCCCGGAGAGGACGACAGGTGAGAAGATGCTCTACACGACGAGGTCGCCTCACGTCTCTCCATCGTGGACCGGAGGACGCCGGCCACAGAGAGTCCAACTGCTTTCATCTGTGGATCGAGGATCGCTGGGCACCGGGTCGCACGACTGTGGGCTCTCCCAGGATACCCTCGGCCAGACGGGATACAGCCAGACTCTACCCCCCCCCCTCCAGCTGTCCTACAAGCAGTCGGAACCTTCCCCTAGTGTATCCAGCTATATAATCATTCAAGTATCATTGCTATTGTTCCCTAAATATTCCAGGTTGTATATTTGCTTCCTGCGCAATCAGAGATTGGACATTCGATATTGATCTACCTACGAATACTCATTTGCCATAAAAGTGCATACTATTTCAAATCATAAATGTAATTAAGTGATCGTTGTACATACCTTTTGCTATGTATTATTATTAAACGCAGACTTTCGACTTGGTACATTTGTGTTGGATCCGTTTCATCGGGTGGGAGTGTTTATCATAATTATTTATACCTAGTACTGGGTGGCCAGAGTCTAAAGTACAAGAGGTAGTGGTAGTAAGTATCATATCTAACAATACAGTCAGGGAATTGTACCCCTCAGTTACAGGTAGCCTCTCTAATCGTTAGCTGTTGCCCCAAGATAACGTCAAATAGTTTGGCAATGTTGCTAGCCATATAGCCAGTGTTATGTCAGACGAAAATGGGTAAAATACATTGTAATCTTAAGCAGAGATCTAACTTTGTTTGACGTGATAAACGAAGTGGCACAGAAATATAAGAAAAAAAGTTGCGTGAAGAATACTGAACTTTGATTGTGTTTTTTAACTTAACATTAACTTTATCCTTTTATATGTGATTGTATCGTTTCAATTTCCCGTGTGTTATAAAACCAAGCATTCAGCATTATGAAAACTTTGTGTTTCCTTTTGATTATCATTTAATAACGTGTATCTGCTCTGTCCCCATTTCTTTGTTTGTGGGGGAGGGGGCAGTAACAGTTTTTTTTTATATATGAGACTACTGATTCAGATTATATGAGTAACAAGTTAGGGGCATCCATAGAGGAGCACGGGCTGAGGGAGAAACCCTGTCATATTTGTAACTGTGATGAGACAGGGTTTCAGCTGGACTCCAACCGGAGGAAGGTCGTTGTGCCCCGCGGGATGAAGCATGCTTATAGGCAGGCCCAGGGAACCAGGGAACACATCACGGTCCTGGCCTGCCTCAACGCGGCTGGGGAGGGCGTCCCCCCTTTTATTATTTATAAGGGGGGCTACCCAGGAGGGCCCTACAATAGGGAGGGAGTCCCCAATGCCCTCTACGGGAAGTCGCAAGCGGGGTACATTGACTCTGAACTATTCAGGAAGTGGTTCACTGACCACTTCCTGAAGTATGCCACGGAGGAGCGCCCGCTGCTGCTCGTGATGGACGGTCACCAGTCCCACCTGGATCCAGAGATGGTCCGGACGGCACAGAGAGAGAGCGTAATTCTCCTGTGCCTACCGCCACACACCTCTCACATCCTTCAGCCTCTGGATGTGAGTTTCTTTGCACCCTTGAAGGCAGATTTCTCCGGGCTTGTGGGAGATCTGTCGGCAGTTAGCCACTCCTTCATGATTTCTAAGAAGGAGTTTTCAAGAGGGTTCAGAGATTCCTACCAGAGGCAGAAGGATCGGAGGGTGGTGGTGGCTGGCTTCAGGAGGTGTGGCCTCAACCCTCTGGCTATTGATTGGTCGTGGGTCATGCCATCTGGGCCACAGCGCGGGACCCCTGCCTCTCCCCCTGCATCTCCTGGTGCCAACCCTGCTGTTACCCCCCAGCCCAGCCCCCGTGCTCCTAGCCCTAGCCCCCCACCCAACCCCTGTGCACATAGCCCCCCACCCAGCCCTTGTGCTCCTAGCACCCCACCCAGCCCCCGTGCTCCTAGCCCCCCACCCAGCCCCCGTGCTCCAGTCCAGGACTCACCCCCCAACCCCTACCTCAACCACCCGCTTGTAACAGCAGGGAGGATCTCGGCGGGCCTGGGACAACTCCTGGCCCAGATAGAGTTCACAAGAAGATCTGGAAAGGTCAGGAGGAACACCACCAAGGCCCGCCTGCTCACCGCCCAGGAGATGACGGATGTCATCGAAGAAGCAGAGGGCCGTGCCGCCCACGCCGAGGCAGGAGCTCTGGCCAGGGCAGACCAACAGCGGCAGCGGGCTGAAACATCACAAACTCCCACAACCTCCTCCCGTACCCCGTGTGGCGGCTCTCTCCCCAGCCGCAGAAGAGGAGTGTCCCCCGGGCGTCATTGCTTTACCCAAATGGTGCATGCTTACGTGTTCCCGTTTTGCGCTCTGATTGGCCACTGATGTTTCTGGTCGCACCAATCGTGTGACGGCAAGTTCTTTCCCCGGTTAAGCTTAGGCACTCTTTCGAAGTTGGTTAAAGTTAGAGTTTGTCTTAGAGCATGGCGATAGAACGGTTAGGGTTAGGGTTAGGGTTAGGATTAGGGTTTGCTGCTGGTCGAGGCGGAAATGGGAGCGTCACACGATTGGGCGCACATGTCACATGACCAGAAACGTCAGTGGCCAATCAGATTCGCAAAACGCATGAACCGTTTGGGTAAAGCATAGGCGCGTCCCCCGGGGCTGCTCCCACCACCAGCTCCAGTCTTGTCATCTCCGGTCCCTCAGCCTTCATGCCCCCCTCTTCTGCCTCCCACAGTCTGCTGCCCGCCTGTAGCCTCCACACCAGTGTTTGCTTGCCTGCTTTGAGAGGGGAAGATCACCACCCCTCCACCTCTTCCTCTGCAACAGCCATAATGGATGGTATTTATTTATTTGTTTTCTTTTAACAGTTATTTGGGAGACAACATTCCCAGTTAGCAAAAAGGTATTAATTTTCATATGAATAAATAACCATGTTTTATTGTCTTTTCTTAACCATTTTCTCAGAGCCGCCAGTCCCACCGCAGTCCAGCCACCAAGGGTCCGAGCCAACTCCCTCCCTCCCACCGTAAGCTTTTTCAAACAACTGTGGGGGACACTATCATTTTTAAATGTATCATGCATTTTTGTCATTTTAAATGTAATAATAATATAATAATGACTTGGATTTATATAGCTCTGCTAAATCAAAATGTACTTTATCTCTCTTCAGAGCATAGCCGTGCCCACTGCACCCTGGCTGCCCCGCTCTCTCACCATGGTATGTGTGGTGATATTTTGTGTAGAATAAGCTATTAATGTCACTTAATTATTTCATGGAAGGCTTCAGTTATCCGTTTTATGAATCCAAATTACACAGATATGTTACAAACAAGGTAACAGGGAACTATACCTAATTTCAGAATTCATACATGTTATTCCTCTGGTCTAAGACGGTACACAAATATTAGTGCAAATGAACAACTCTCTAAAAGAAATTGTAAATAGTAAACTAACTGAGAGAACAGAGGCATCTGCACTACATCAGTACACATAGTAGTCACAACCAGTCACAAACTATTAGCCAATCCTACACAGAGTCTGCACTTGTCTGGTAAAAAAAAATATGATCTACTAAATTCCATGGCCGAAAGGAACAGGAAGAAAAAACTCTTATTGGACCTGCCCCTACACACATACAGTACACTGTTCATAGCGCAATATTTACCAAACCAAAAAAAGTTGTGTCTGCAGCCTCCTGTATTCCTGGACCATCAGGTGTCAGGATGGAGGTAGGTGAGTTCCAATTGTTGTAGGCAATCACAGAGACGGAGAAGGTATACTCTTGAACAGGTTCGACTTTAATAGTAAAGAACACAAAGAGTAATACTAGGATACTATGCCAAAGGCAAAGGAACGAGAGAATAGATAATGGAGCTTAGTGGTGGTCCAGAACTGGAACCGGCCACGTTATCTCCGAATGCCTATAGTGAAGACCTGATGAATGACAAGCAGAGGAAAGGAATGTTAAATAGCCACCAAATACCAACATTCCACACACACCCCTGTGACAGCCAATCAGAAGCCAACCCCTAAGTGACAGCACTAAATGACAGGGAAAAACAAGTGACAGCAGTCAGGTGACAGATGACAGAGAAGGTGGGTGGTTCCCGACCGTAGTCAGGAACCAGAATCATAACAATCAGGAGCATCGACCTCCTCCTCCTCCCACGCCAGACCCACGACATCCATCGGTACTTATGTTTTTGAGTTTGTCAGGGCAAATTTATGTATTGTTTTTTTTTCTGTAAAGAATTTGCTGATTTTATACGAATTGCTGTGGGGCACTTTGAACTGTGGTACATGTGTGAAAAGTACTATATATAGATAGTTATTCATATTTATTATTGTTATATTGTATTCAAGCAGTGTCATAATAATACTTTTCTTTTTAATTGCAGGTCACACACCACCAAGAGGCAGAAGCTGGGGATCTGGCGGTGTGGCCAGTGTAAAAAGGAGGACCCCCCTGCAGACTCTGAGGGTTTAGTGTTGTAGGTCCAGTGTGACAACTGTCACAAATGGTTCCACACCATTTGTGTACAGTGGGAGGAGGAGGACGAAGATTCTAGTTTCTGGTGTTTGGATGAATGAGTCGATGAATGAGTGTATGAATGAAAAAATTTATAAATGTATGTATGGTGTGCTGTAAATAGTTTATATTGTTTTAAGTTATATGTTTATGTTTGTTATATTCCAGTTAGTTTATAAAATGTTATGAAGTGCTGGCTGTTGTGTTAATTTGTCATATTTTTCAAAACACATGTACTCACTAATGTTAATGTGACAAGTGATTGTGATTCGTATTTGTTTGTTAGAAAAATATAAATGACAGCACTGTTGCTGTACTTAATTCAGTGTTAGCAGTGATGAAGCTAAAACAATTTATCATTTTGTTGTTACATTTGGGTTTTGAACTGAAAATGGCCATTGGGGTCTAACGTTATGTACACTACATTTCTGTTGTCAGTAGATGGCAGCATTGGTTTAAAAGGTGAAAATGTTATGCAAAACTAAATCCTACAAATCCCAAGACCTTTGTCACCTAGTTCACAGGTCAGCACCGGATTAAAGGTGAGGAAAACGTGACCTGAACACAGGAGCGTTAAACTATCAATGCGCACAGGAGCGTTAAACTATTAATGCAACCTGAATACAGTGACCGAGAATGGTCAACTAATTATCATAACAAAAGTGCGGTGTTAGCGTTATGTTTGTTGTCTAAAGGGGGACATATGGTACAATTTAAGATTTTAATGATAATCCGCGTATAAAGGACAAATAAAACATCGTTAATTTGTAAGAAACCTCAATGAAAACGGCGCAGGGTAAGTTATTCGCTATTGTTATGAAAATGTGATCGAATCCTAGAAAAATTTGGACGAATTTGGTCACCGTGGCGTTACAATTTACGCATAGTTGCAGTGGCGGCCGGCCGATAGTGGGCGCTAGAGCGCCGCTGTCCCTGGTTAAAAGAGAGAAGAAGAAGAAAATATATATATATATTTTTTTTTAGAGCCCTAGAAATTATTTTAAACATGTTTAAAATTAATAATATTTACTCATTTTAAGTATGTTTGTGTTTCCAATGCACAATATAACGTTAATATATCAAATATAAATAATAGTTTTTCATTCACAGGAAGTCACTAGTAACTACCTCTCAGGCCAGGGCGAGACATATCGTGCACAGCAGGGCGTGCACTGGTTTCATCGCTGTATTCTCGCAGCCAATCAAATAGGTCAACGCACGTAACGCACTGTGCGTTGAAATATGATGTAATATGATGGAAGCCGGGCGCGTTTTCAAGCGATCTATATCATCTAAGCAAGCAGCGTCTATACTTTCCGTAGCCGCATTTCTCGGAGACGCTCTCTGATTGGCCGACGTCAGTTTCTACACTGGTTAGGCTTAGTTACTCTTCGAAGTTGGTTAAGGTTAGAGTTTGTCTTAGAGCATGACGGCAAGTTCTTTCGACGGTTAAGCTTAGGCACTCTTTCAAAGTTGGTTAAGGTTAGAGTTTGTCTTAGAGCAGGGCGATAGAACGCCAGGTAGTTTGCAGGCTGTTCGATGTTGAAATGGGCAAAGACACAGCTCATCACAGTACTTGTGTTGGTGTGCCTAACTTGGCTAACAAGAAGCTATTTGGCTAGCTGGATGCAGTCAATAACATTTAATTTTGCCGCGGGTGACGCATAATGGATGAATGAATGAATGGTAACTTGTTTAAAATGACAAGATATATATATATATATATATATATATATATATATATATATATATATATATATATATATATATATATATATATATATATATATATATATATATATATATATATATATATATATATATATATATATATATATATGTTCATTATTGGATTGATCATACGTGTACTAGTGTAGTATGAATTAACTCGACTTAACGTTGGAAACGGGGTAACGTTATGTCGAGACTCGAGTCAGTATTCGCTTGGTCAGCTGTCCGCTTGCCCCCCACGCGCCAGGGCCGGACTGGCCATCGGGAGCACCGGGAGTTATATTTACATTTTTTTTTTTTTTTTTTTTTTATTATTATTATTATAATATTTTTTGCCCACAGTCAGGCCACTGAACTTAGACGCCATTGTTTCTAGTTGCGGCGGTGCGATAGTTAGATAATAGGTGGGTGGGGTGGGGGGAACAACCAGGATTTCACTGTCTGCGACAGAGTTGGAGTAGTGTCTGACTCTCCCCCTCTCGCGGAGCATTCTCACACACACACAAATGGAGCCGTGCTGTGATTGGTGAATGTGATTGGTGGAGGCGGGACCAGGCCATACAACTGATTGACAGCGGAGACGGCGAATGGAACGGCAGAGATGGCACTCTCACGAGATAAAGCTGGGAACGAGGTTACACTGAGCCAGGTAGTGAAGTGGGGACTCGGGAGAGAGATAGAGCGAAAGTAACATTGATGTCAAGATGGACAGTGGAAGAAAGAGAAAGGGTGGATCAGAGAGGGAGAAAGCAAACAAAAGAAAGGCCCTTGCATCAGGAGATGCTGCTAAATCCGGGAACATTTATCAAATGTTTTCTTGCACCAAGCCCAAAGTCAAGGGACCAGCAGGTTAGTCAGTGAGAAAAATAAACACGTGGATGTTAGCTTGATTGATTGATTGATTGATTGATTGATTGATTGAAAAGTGTATTAACAGATTGCAGAATGGGTACAGTACAGTACAGTACAGCTCAATACATACAATTGTTTATTTGTTTATTGTTATTCGCACTTACAAATATACATTCTGGAATAAAATAAGTAAAAAGAAG
This sequence comes from Notolepis coatsorum, assembly GCF_963971535.1. Lineage (NCBI taxonomy): Eukaryota > Metazoa > Chordata > Actinopteri > Aulopiformes > Paralepididae > Notolepis > Notolepis coatsorum. The sequence continues at coordinate 43,278,131 of NC_140165.1, forward strand.
AACAGTTAAAATGTGCAGGAAAGGTCAAAAAACCCAAGGGCTTATAAGCGACCTCCCCTCTTAAACCTATATAGGATAACTACACAAAAACAATCCCTCCCGTCCCCCCCGTCCCCACATTATGCACAAACACATGTGCATATCCCTCTCTCATACACACAGATACATACAATACAGCATTATATATTATATTATAATGTTGAGTAAAAGATTTTAAAATACTTTACACAAATACACATGGATACTATAGACTACAATTGTTAAGGGGATGCAGACCAGAGAAAGACTTTCGTCTTGTTTACATCAGGGTCCCCCATTTTCAATTCATCATAACATATAAGACATACATGACATACAGATAGACAGTACTGCTACATCTATACATGTATGACATATCAGATTTGCAAATACAGTACTGTTTGTGATACAAAAGTGTCCAGAAAAAGAGTGTATATACATTTGACGTAGAAACTGTACATTGGAGGAGGTTGGGTGGGTGGGGTGGGGTTGGGTGGCTGGGTGGGGGCTGTACATTGGAGGTGGGGGGGACGGGGGACACACATTGTACACTGTTTTATTTGAGGTTCATAACAGTACATTGTACTAAGCAATTGTTGGCTCATTAGTTTGTGATTTGCATGCACTAAAATGCACCAGAATGCAGGAAATTAAGTATTTGTAACTAAAATGTTCCTGGTTGGGGACCCCCAGACCCCCCGCTTAAAAAGTGGCCTGACTGGGGATATATTTCGCGCTATATCTCCCGGTATGAATTATTTCCCCAGTCCGGCCCTGCCACGCGCCCACCCAAATGTAGTTCACACCGGCCGCCACTGCATATTGGTGTTAAATGCACTCTCCTATTGAGTCAAATATACACTTTGATTAAACATTGTGTTTGTGTGTGTGCATTCTTCCAAAATCCCAGTGTATTTTAACCTACAAGAGTGCATTTGAAGCAGATGCAGAGTTTGTGTTAAATATACACTTTGATTTAATTATTTAATTTTTGATTCAACGTGCAGCTGTGTGTGTGTTAGAGAGAGAGAGAGAGAGAGAGAGAGACAGAAGAGAGAGAGAGAGAGAGAGAGAGAGAGAGAGAGAGAGAGAGAGAGAGAGAGAGAGAGAGAGAGAGAGAGAGAGAGAGAGAGAGTGTGTGTGTGTGTGTGTGTGCATTCTTCAAAGATCCCAGTGGATTTGCCTCCTATAGAGTCAAATATAGGCCTACACTTTGATTTTTGATTAAACATGCAGCTGTGTATGTGTGTGTGTGTGTGTGTGTGTGTGTGTGTGTGTGTGTGTGTGTGTGTGTGTGTGTGTGTGTGTGTGTGTGTGTGTGTGTTGGAATGGCCAATTTTAAAATCTATTTCAGGTTACTCATCAGTGTATCTGTGTGTCACGTGTTTGTGTGTGTGTGTCTGTGTGTGTGTGTGCGCGAGTGTGTATGTGTGTGTGTGTGTGTGTGTGGGGGGGGGGCACTTATTTGCCTATACAAACACATCAGAGAGAAACCCTTTTTGTTTCATCCCAGTGGCAAGACCTCATTTCCTCTGCTGAATGTCAAACTCACATGACAAGTCAATATGTATGATAATTAAGTCACAATCCCCCCCCCCCCCCCCCTCTTCAAACATAAAACGAGTATGGATGGTATGGTCTACTGATACGCATCACATAGGGAGGAGGGGGGGGCGCGTGCGTCTGATTATTACCACCTTGTTGTATGCATGGATTCACCCGTCTGTGTGTTGAACGTATATTTCTACCAATGTGTACGTTATAGATTTGCAATGTATTTTCATGTATTATTTCAAGTTTAGTGTGATGCTCCTTAACTCTTTGGACGCCAGACCCGAGGATAGTCGGGTTATCTCACCGACCGCTCAGCGCCAGACCCCAGTATAGTCGGGTTTTCATCGTTTTTATTATCTTTTATTCGATATTTCCATTCATTACAGGCACACGGACTCAGGGTTAACGTGGGGAATCATCCTGAGAATGCCAAAGTGCAATACCGGCCACCTCCATCCAGGTGGAAGTATTGAGCACCCTTTGAAACATTATATAATAATAATAATAATAATAATAATAATAATAATAATAATAATAATAATAATAATAATAATAATAATAATAATAATAATAATAATAATAATAATAATAATAATAATAATAATAATAATAATAATAATAATAATAATAATAATAATAATAATAATAATAATAATAATAATAATAATAATAATAATAATAATAATAATAATAATAATAATAATAATAATAATAATAATACATTTTATTTATAAAGCGCTTTTCAAGAACCCAAAGACGCTGACAATGAGCAAAACAAATGAACAGAGAAACAAAGAACCACAGGAAATAAGCAACAGTATGAATACGCAGGACATACAACCACGGGTAACAAGTAACAGATACAGAGTCCAGTAAGGGAACAGTCAGGGAAGTAAGGAAACCGAGGGGAGGGGGGGGGGCAGGAGAGGGAGAGAAAGTAGGGAAGGGGAAAGGGAGGTGGTAGGTTGGAGGAGGGTGGTTATGGGTAGGCCAAGGTTATATCTTGGCCTGTGCGTCGATCAAATGTCTCCGGGCCCCCTTTATCAGGCGAGGCGAGCGGGTATCCCGATCACATTGAGAAGCGTCAAATGCCTCCGATGCATCTGTTGTGGTGGATTATGTTGGCGACACGATGGACACCAGTACTTGGACTTGCGATCAGACAATTGGAATATTCTTTTTGGGGTACCTCCTAGTGAAGGTAAGGACAAAATTATATCTATCCTGCTTTGATCCAACCATGATTGACCTCGATCGTAACGTGTGTGTGTAACGTTAATCCACAACGTATGCCGTTGGTGACGATCAAAGCATCAAGGGCCCCCCCTTTGATGCATTCATGATGAAACATAATACCTATTATGTACATTTGATTTGGAAATAGTAGCGTGTCCAGGCGAGAAATGGCAACGCTTTTAGTGAAATTCACGTTTTGCTGCATATCGTCGTTTTCTGGAATTAGACAGGATCACTCTAAAACTATACTTATATTCACCACGGTATAACACGCAACCGTATTGATGGAAACATTTATAATATTTCACATATTGAACAATAGATAGTTGATGTCAAATGGGCCATAATATTGTATCCATAGTAGCTATACTATAGAATATATATAGCCCTGCAAACATCGCCACGTATTCCTATATTTTAGAGCGTTGGCGTGGTAGGAACTAAGATGCTCTAGGCCTCCGGTGCTGAATGAGTTAATAATGCTGTGATATGCTAAAAGAGAAAATTTATTTTAGTAACTTTATTTTAGCAAAAGTAACCAAAAATACATCCAAACTATAATTTCAATAAGCAAACTATATTCAGTATGTAACTGAGGGGTACAATTCCCTGACTGTATTGATAAGTATGGTATCATTAAACCACTACCGCTTTATGTACTTTAATTACTGGCCATACAGTACATGATATATAAATATGATGAACACTTCCCACAATGAATCGGTTCCACACAAAGGTGTAATCAAGTATTTATTGCAGCAAAAGGTACATAATATACTTCTCTATTTTACTTTGGATGCGCTTATAAGGCAAAGGAATGTGCGTAGGCAAATCAATAATGAATGTCCATTCTCTGGTTACGCAGGAGGTAATTATACAACCTGAATCTTAGGGAATTATATCTATGGTACACTAGTAATATATAGCGGGAGATACTGGAAGGGTCCCCCGGTTGTAAGCCAGCAGGGGTAGAGGATCTGTCGGTAGTAGAGAGTCTGGTCAACGATGACTAAGGAGACTCCAAGTACAGGAGACGGTGCAATAGTCTCTTGATCCACAGACGAATACAGCTGTTCTCCGTAGACTGTAGCTCCACAGTGAAGAAAGCTAGCCGGCCTCAGGCTCTCTGAGGCGCAGACTCGACGTGGCTCCTCACAGGGTAAATCCCACACGTGTAGGCGTCGGCGATTCTCCGCTCCATAAATCACAGGACCAAAACAAATATAATCCAGCCGCAAAGGGCTATGTAGTCGTCGGGTAGATTAATCCAGTGTACATGTCCACACGGTTCTCGTCTAGGTCTCCTCGGGTGAAAGCGCCATGAAAGCAGCCCAGCCTGGATAAACACTCTAGCTGGTACGAGGAAGCGTTGGTGATGCTGGTCACTGTAGAACTTTAGCCGCACGATACACTATACACAAATAGACTATTACTGACTTAATAGAAATATGTCGCACTCGACGGTATAGCGCCAAACTCTGACAATTCAGTTATTAATTCGCACGCGGTCTCAATGCTCTATTTGGGGCCAAACAGGCCATACTTCACCGCACGGAGTATCGTGGGTGAGGCTTCAACTTATTGGGTAACTCTACTTCTGTATTCACCTGCGCCATATTTATATGCACGCGAACAATCTAGTGCCAACCTCATTTCTGTCTCGTATTCCTGGGCAAGGCCGGGCATGTACAGACATGTCTTGACGGTGGCCTTGAACCTGACTCTGGAGGCATGGCCCTGGCGCCTGTGGACCGCTGTCCAATAGGAGAATGAAATATTATGGTCTGGTCTAGGCTAAAGGGATATTCCGTGTATATGTACAAGGAATATACAAGGGATATCAAACGATATACAAATATTATGCAATATATATCAATCAATAAATATATATATTCGGTTTAATCTGATCCTTTGTAACAGCCGCCTCCTAATTAGTCCCACCTAATTAGCTAAGCAGAGACAGATTAACCGCACTGTCCACTACCAGTGGCGTCGCGTGGGTAAAATAACAGGGGAAGCCAAAAAAATTTATTAAAAAAAAAATTATTAAATATTTTTATTAATAATTTTTTTTTTTCTTTTTTTTTTTTAAGTCAAGCAGTCACCATGTACACTACAGTATGGCTCGGCGGCCAGTCAAACGTTCTTTTTATTCATTTAACAGATTGCAGAATGGGTACAGTGCAGACCAGAGAAAGACGTTTGTCTTGTTTACATCAGGGTCATTAATACTGCTGGAGCATTGGTTAATTTTTGGTCAAATTTTTCCTTGCACGATTTTGCGCGCCGCGTGGGAGCAAATTCGAGACACATATTCGGTTGCAAAAAGGTGTCCCATGGTCTCCTCTATGGCCGTGAATATTTTCACGCGGATCGGAATCACGGCGCGCCCGTGGGACACTTTTCCGTTTCGGCGAGTTTATTCCACGCTTTCTGTTCTCCTTTTCTAAGCATTTTAGGGGCTACATGTGAATCAGTAAAAGTTGCGGGACGCCCAGATGTTTCCACGATAGAAAGCTCGCGTGGATCCCATAATAGGCTCACTTAATACAGCGTTTTAAAAATCACGCAACATTTTCAGGGTCGCGAGCCGACCTTTTCCCCTCGTTTTCGATGATGGAAGTGATTTAGGAAAAGCTTCGGCACGCCGAGAGGTCCCCGTGGATTTAATCTCGCGAGGATCGGGGCAATATTCGGCCCGTGGGAACAGTTACGGGTTAATACAATGTTCAGAGTGCAGAGGGGAGGTGTGCAGAGGGGATTCCACACTCATGATTCTTCTCACAGCCCCGTTTTAAACTTTTAGGGTGTGGCAGTCAGCTCGAATCTGATTGGCTAGGATCGGATTTGGACTCTATAATGCTGGAAGCCTGGAGAAAGAGACCTACCATCTGCCTCCTCTCCTGCTGCAGTGAGCATAGTGAGGCTGACAGTGTGTTAGAGGGAGTGAGAAAGAGAAGAGGGAGACATTTAAAAAAAATATATATATATAACGCAGATGCACAGATGAAAAAGAATGTAAACTATATGATTTTTTCTTTTTTTTTTCTTTTTCTTTTTTTTTTTATATTTCATATTTGATATTAATTCCTATTTTAATATTAGGGAGGCATGGCTTCCGTTGGCTTCCATAAGGATTCGCCACTGTCCACTACTCAATGTCTGTTGTGAGGGGTCGGGCAGTTCACAAAGTCATGGGGTCATGGTCGTCATCGATAGTATCGGGGAGCCTTGGCAGTTCTATTAGCCTCGCCACGGGTAGGGTGTAGATCCGTCCTTGGACGAGCACTTCGGCTGCTCGGACCTTTCCGTCGGCACCGGTGATCACTTTGCTTACGCGGCCAGCCGGCCACATAGCTCGGGGTAGTGACTGGTCGATAATCATGACGACTGTTCCTTCTGTCAAATTGTCTCTCTCTTTCACCCATTTCTGGCTGGTCTGTAGAGACGGTAGATAGTGGAGTAGGAAGCTGTTCCAAAACTTGTCAGCCAATACTTGACTGTACCTCCACATTCTTCGGCCGTTCGCTTCTTCAGGCCTGTACATTGTCTGTGGTAGCGCGGGGTCCAGCCGCCCCATCAAGAGTGTGTTGGGGGTGACTGGGTCGACATCTGCTACATCACTTGAGACGTAACCGAGGGGCTTTGAGTTCAATACTCCCTCGATCTCCGTGAGGACTGTCATTAAGACTTCTTCCGCCACGGTCTGGGCCCCAAGCACGGCGTACAGGGCTGTCTTTATTGAACGTACTTCTCGTTCCCAAGTTCCACCGAAGTGAGGTGCGTTCGGGGGATTAAACTGGAAGTCAATCTGGGATGGAGCGAGGTGGGTCTTAAGTTCTGGGCCCATAGCTTGGAAGCTCTCTCTCAGCTCTCTTTCTCCGCCTTTGAAGTTTGTCCCGTGATCAGACAATAATATAGACGGTTTGCCTTTCCGCGATGTGAATCTTCGGAAGGCCATAAGGAATGAGTCTGTGCTCATGGTTGGAAGGAGTTCTATATGCATCGCTCGGGTGGTCATGCATTTGAATACAATACCCCACCGCTTCTCGGTTCCTCTTCCTTTATTTATATACAGCGGGCCGAAACAGTCCATACCGGTGGAGTGAAAAGGCTTGTCGCCGAGTCGGAGGCGACAGGGAGGTAGATCAGCCATCCGGGGTATACTGGGCTGCGCTCGCCACTTACGACAGTCTAGACAGGTTCGCTGGAAGCGCCGCACTGCTTCTCTCCCTTGCAGTATCCAATAACGACGTCTGATCTCCGCGAAGACTCTCTCTGCCCCGGCGTGATGCACATCCTCGTCGTATTTCTTTATGATCAGCTCTGTGACCTTGTGTCGGCTGTTTAAGACTATCGGGTACTTGACGTCATCCGGTAAGTCTGGAGCTCTCCGCAGACGACCACCCACTCTGATGAGACCATGGGCGTCGCTCTCGGGGGCTAGGTGGAGCAGTCTGCTGTCTGATGGGACGGGCTTTGCTCCCTGTAGACAGTCTAGCTCATCGGGGAACGAGTCTCTCTGGGCTCGTTGTAGTAGAAGAAGTTCTGCTTCTTCGTAGTCAGCTGCTGTAATGTCAGTAGTGAGCTGAACCTCTGGGTGGTGCCACAGGAATGTCTTTAGCTGCGCACTCTCTAGGGTGAGGCAATCGTCTATGTCGGGGTCTGTGGAGACGAGTGTGTTCAATCCACAGAACATAGATTTCTTGTTTTCGGCCTCCTCTTTACTCGCTTCCCGTGGGGTGGGTGTAGGCCACTCTTCTTCCGGGAGCTTGAGGAACTCTGGCCCGTCACTGTATAGGTTGTGACGGGTGAGGTCATCCAGGGACATTCCCCGGGTGATGACGTCAGCTGGGTTGTGTTTTGTGTCCACATACCTCCAGCTTGCTACTTCTGTTAAATCTTGAATCTCTGTGACTCTGACTCCCACGAAGACCTTGTATCTGCACGAATCAGACCGGATCCATGTGAGTACTGTCGTGGAGTCTGACCACAAGATTGTTCTTTGCACCGGAATGGTGAGTTCACGTTGGATTAACATGGCGAGTTGCGCTCCTGCTAGGGCTGCGCAGAGCTCTAGATGCGGGATAGATTGTTGCTTTCGTGGGGCTATTCTTGAGCGAGCCAGGATGAAAGCAGTATGTATTTCTCCTCCCTCCTCTCGGGCACGCAAGTAGGCCACCGAACCGTAGGCTACTTCGGAGGCGTCGCTGAAGACGTGCAGGTCCATCTGGCCCGTCTCCGGCCTCACTGTGGGTGGGAAGTAGCTGCGGCGTATGTTGACACCTGGGAGTGAGCTGAGTTCCGTCTCCCACTCTCTCCATGTGGATGCAAGGTGTTCGGGTATGGGGTCGTCCCAGCCCTGGTCCTTGTCCCATAACGCTCTTACAATCATCTTTGCCCTGGTGGTGTAAGGTAGAATACATCCCAACGGGTCGTATTGTCTGGCGAGTGTTCTGTATACACTCCGTCTGGTGGTCGGTAGTGCAGTCGACCTTCCCTGCTCCTTGGTCAGGGGTGTGTGTTTATAATGGAGCGAGTCTGTTTTGAAGCGCCAGACTAGTCCTAATGTCATTTCTTGGGCTTCTCCTGGGATGGTCGCCATCCAGGTCTCGCTGCTTGCTGCCTTGTCCTCGGGGGAGAGGCTGCGCAATACTTGCAGGTCGCTGCTGGCCCACTGCCTGAGATCAAAGCCGCCTTTGATCAGGGAGGCGCGGAGCTTGAGTAGAAGGGCCTCGGCTTCTTCTGGCGTCGAGACGCTTTGCAGACAGTTGTCCACGTAGAAACTATTTTCTACACTTTGTCGGACCTCTTCATCAGCTGCTGGGTCCTCTGCGACGTGTTTTTGCAGTGCAAACGTAGCACAGCATGGGCTGCATGTGGTTCCGAAAGGGAGGACTTCCCATTGATAGATGGCTGGTTGCTCATCCCCGATCCTCTCTCTCCATAGGAACCGCAGCAGGGGCTTGTCCTCCTCCACTAGTCTCACCTGCAGGAACATCCCTTTGATGTCGCCGCTGATGGCCACCTTGTCTTGGCGGAAACGTAGTAACACGCCTAGTAGAGAGGGGCCGAGTGTTGGGCCGGGCAAGAGCTCTTTATTCAGATTTTGTGATCCGATCTGGTAGCTGCAGTTGAACACAATACGATCCTTGCCGTTGTGGTGGACTTTGTGGTGCGGCACGTACCATGATTCGGTCGTCTGATCGGCCTCTTTAATGTCAATTTTCTTTATGTGTCCCGCTGTGATTAGCTTGTTAATCTCAGCGCGGTACACAGTCTCTTGAGCGGGGTCTCTGGCTAGGCGCCGCTCTGTGTTCAATAGATACCGCTCCGTCGCTTCTTTTGGGGTGTGGAAGGTAGGCATACCCTCTCGCCTCAGGAGTGGAGTTGCGTATCTCATCACTCCGTTGACTTTGACTCTCTTTGTCCCCTGCTCGAGGAGGGCTATAGCGTAAATGTCTTCCTTGGAACGAATGTCTTTTTTTTCGTTCTTAAAGGGCATTGTCTCTAGTGTCCATAGCCTCTCGACATGCTGTAGGAGGGTGGTGTCTTCTTCTGTCACTCTGGAGTGGAGGCAGTTAGTGGCTGCTGTTCGGTTAAGAGACTTAGCGAGGGGGCCTTGTAATGTCCATCCTAGGCGGGTCTCGACTGCTGCGGGACAGCCTCTGGGCCCTGTGTGGACCCGGTCAATCGGGACGATGAGGTCTGCATGGTCGGAGCCTATCAGCAGGGTCGGGGTGGCACCGTCTATGAGCGGTATAGGTAGTTGACGCAGGTGCACATATTTATCCATCAGCTTGGCGATGGGGTAGGTGTACTGCGACAGGCCTATTTCTTGGCTGGTGAAAGCGTTAGTAATCCTATACCGTCTCTCTGGCTGCCCGCTTGCTGCGATAGTGAACGAGACATTCTCGCCCTTTATCGTCTTTAGATCTCTTCTTATTGTCCGAATCGTCATCTGGTTTTCGCTCCCCCGCAGCCCCAGCTGGGCCGCAGCGGACGCGAGGAGAAGGGTCTTCTCTGACCCGTCGTCAAGGACGGCGTAAGTGTCCATGACCTTATCTTGGTAACTCAGTGTTACGCGGACCACCTTTAAGAGCACCCGGGCGCCCCCGCTGCTGGCGGGGTCAATGTACATAACACTTGCCTTTGTGCTGCTTGAGGGTGCAGGCTTTCTTCTGTTACTGTCGTGTAGGACATCTAGGTGGGCTCCGTCACACCGACTACACCTCTTCTTTAAGCGGCAATCGGCTGCCATGTGACTGCGCGCACATCGGTAACAGCGTCGGTTGGACTTTATCCATTGACTCACCTCGTCGGCGGTCATCTTCTTGAATGTATCACATTGTGACAACCAGTGTTCCTTTTTGCAGTACGGGCACACCATCTTCCACTTCTCTTTCATCGAGGGGGTACTGTGGTTCTTGCTGCTCGGTACTGATTCTGATTGGTGCATGACGGTCACCAATCTGCGGCCATCGTTTGCTCTCCTAGGTCCCTCTCTGGAGCTTGGGGTGCTCCGCATGAACGTATCCAACCGTAGGCTGTTGACTTCTCTCGCCAGGAAGTCGACTAGGTCTAGGAAGGATGGCTCGGGACCGTTAGGATCACGGTGGTCTCTTTGCCGCCTGAAACGCTCTTGTCGGGCAGGCGGAAGCTTCTCTAAAATCCTCTCGACATTAGAGTTCGCGTACAGTTCGTGCATACCCTTTTCTCTTTGCGCCCCCAGCATCCCTACCAGGGATTGTACCTTGATAGACAGGTCATCTAGTGAGCGATTGTCTGTGGCTGGGGGTAGGCGGTCAATATGCCTTATCTCTTGTATTTCGTAGTCCCATATGCGTCCATATCTTTGGTCGAGTGCTGCTAGAGCCGCTGTGTATGGGGTAGTAGAGGTGGCATAGGCCAGCGCTATATTGTGCGCTCGGGGCACCTTGAGGTGCTTCAGTAGGATAGCATACTTGTACGGTTCATCAGCTACATCGGACATCATTGTCTCTAAGCACATTCGTAGCTCCGTGTACTGTGCTCTGTTCTCGTGGGTGAAGTCCGGAAACGTCGGTGTGCCAATGTATGATGCCATGGATGGCTGGCACATCGGTGAGCGTTGGAAGAGAGGCCTCCTAGGCGAGTCTCCTCTTACGCCTCTTGGTGGGCTGGTACCTGCTGGGTACCAAGGCCCGCGTATCCAGGTGCTGTTCCTCGGGGCTGGTCGTGCGTCAAGCTCACCCGTGAATTGAGTCGGGGGTCTGTAGCGCAGAGCCGCGGGGGTAGAGCCTGGGCTGTACTGGACCTCCTGGTCCTGTGGAGTACTGTGCTGCTGTCGGGCTTGACTCTCCTCCTCTCCCTCTTCTTCTTCCTCTGGCAGGTCCTCTAGATCCTGTAGTCGTCTATTTAGCCTCTCCGCGGTGTAGACCGTTTCTTCCTTGTAGCTGGGTCTCACTTGGACCGGTCGGGGAAGGGGTTCGGAGGGGGGTATAGGCTCTCTCTGGTGGTCGGGCTCAGGGTCGCTTGATCGGGTAGGGGAGGGTGCCCTTGACCCTTGTCTTGACGAGGCCCTGGAACCCCGTGCGGAGGGAGGGGGTGTTGCCCTGGTGATCAGCTGCTCCATTATCTGCGCTTGTAATCGGTCACGCTCGGCTTCGCGCTTGGTGAGAGCGAGGTCGCGCTCTGCTTCTCTTTGGGCACCGGCAGCGGCGCGCTGGGCTTCGGCGGCGGCACGCTGGGCTTCGGCCCGGTCCCTTACCATATTCTCTTCCGTCTGAAGGCGTCTAATCTCTAGACGTATACGATCTTCGTCGCTCCGTTGCTGCGCCTGAAGGCGTTCTCTTTCCATGGAAGAATGTTCGCGCTCACTAAGCGTCTGTGCTTGGAGTCGATCGCGCTCTGTTGAGGCTGCTAGGCTGGCGAGGAATGCCTGTGCCAGCATCTTGTCCGCCTCGCTGGGGGAAGACGCTGGTTGAGGTGATCCGCTCCTGGCAGTACTCGTTGGAGATCTGTTCTCCTGTGGCGAGTCCTGGAGATCCATCTCCGGGGTGCTCTCCTCTTCTTGTAGCGGGTAGAGTTCCATCCCTGGAGGGCTGTCTTTATCCCGGAGCTCTCCGGGGACTACTTCTTCGGTCTTGGCGGGGGGTAAAGTCATGTCGGGTCCCTCCTGGTCCCTACCGTGAGCTTGGTCAGTTACGTTAGAACCCACTAGGGCCTCTATTGGCGGGGTAGCCTGGTCGATAGGGTCGGACATAATTTTACTATCTACTTTTTCCGCGTTTACCGTCTGTAGAAAGCTAGGTAGTATATTGGCAACGTAATCCTCTAAGTACTGAGGTGTCTGCCGTCTACGCTGCGGGCGATCTACTTTAGGAGAACCGTTTTGTGGAGTGTTCATCATAGGCCATGTCAATATTAATACCACTATATTAATATTACACTAGTTACCCTCCGGCTCGAAGGACCAATTGTAACTGAGGGGTACAATTCCCTGACTGTATGGTATCATTAAACCACTACCGCTTTATGTACTTTAATTACTGGCCATACAGTACATGATATATAAATATGATGAACACTTCCCACAATGAATCGGTTCCACACAAAGGTGTAATCAAGTATTTATTGCAGCAAAAGGTACATAATATACTTCTCTATTTTACTTTGGATGCGCTTATAAGGCAAAGGAATGTGCGTAGGCAAATCAATAATGAATGTCCATTCTCTGGTTACGCAGGAGGTAATTATACAACCTGAATCTTAGGGAATTATATCTATGGTACACTAGTAATATATAGCGGGAGATACTGGAAGGGTCCCCCCGGTTGTAAGCCAGCAGGGGTAGAGGATCTGTCGGTAGTAGAGAGTCTGGTCAACGATGACTAAGGAGACTCCAAGTACAGGAGACGGTGCAATAGTCTCTTGATCCACAGACGAATACAGCTGTTCTCTGTAGACTGTAGCTCCACAGTGAAGAAAGCTAGCCGGCCTCAGGCTCTCTGAGGCGCAGACTCGACGTGGCTCCTCACAGGGTAAATCCCACACGCGTAGGCGTCGGCGATTCTCCGCTCCATAAATCACAGGACCAAAACAAATATAATCCAGCCGCAAAGGGCTATGTAGTCGTCGGGTAGATTAATCCAGTGTACATGTCCACACGGTTCTCGTCTAGGTCTCCTCGGGTGAAAGCGCCATGAAAGCAGCCCAGCCTGGATAAACACTCTAGCTGGTACGAGGAAGCGTTGGTGATGCTGGTCACTGTAGAACTTTAGCCGCACGATACACTATACACAAATAGACTATTACTGACTTAATAGAAATATGTCGCACTCGACGGTATAGCGCCAAACTCTGACAATTCAGTTATTAATTCGCACGCGGTCTCAATGCTCTATTTGGGGCCAAACAGGCCATACTTCACCACACGGGGTATCGTGGGTGAGGCTTCAACTTATTGGGTAACTCTACTTCTGTATTCACCTGCGCCATATTTATATGCACGGCGAACAATCTAGTGCCAACCTCATTTCTGTCTCGTATTCCTGGGCAAGGCCGGGCATGTACAGACATGTCTTGACGGTGGCCTTGAACCTGACTCTGGAGGCATGGCCCTGGCGCCTGTGGACCGCTGTCCAATAGGAGAATGAAATATTATGGTCTGGTCTAGGCTAAAGGGATATTCCGTGTATATGTACAAGGAATATACAAGGGATATCAAACGATATACAAATATTATGCAATATATATCAATCAATAAATATATATATTCGGTTTAATCTGATCCTTTGTAACACAGTACAATGGACTTAAAAAATATATATATATATTCCCATGCCACAAAAAGCCATTGGATCACTATCTCCCTGGATGTAAACAGAATCAAACCATTCCAGGTATCCAATACGTTTCCTTGAAGAGATTGCACAATCTATTTACCCTGATTGGTCCACCAGTCATCAGTATAGTTGTAAAGGATACCAGCAGGGGAGTACAGTTTGATTTTAGCTTTGGTATATGGACACTTGGGGGGGATTTGTTTTGTCATGCTTCACCTCACCTCCGCACTGCCTGTCTTCCTTGACCTGAGCTACACAGCTACGCCCTTCAGTCTAGGATTTACTGGTAAAGCCATTTTTAACCTTCTGTAGTGTGGCAGTGAAAGGGTTAAATGTTTTAAACATTTTCTTTGTGGTAAAAAATCGTATTGCTTGACGTCTGTGAAGAGACATGAGAGGTGTAGAATAAGTGGGAGGCCTCAGCCGCTGGTGAAATACCACGACTCTTATCGTTTCCTCACTTACTCTATGAGGCAGGGAGGCGAGCCCCCGAGCAGGGCTCTCGCTCTGGAGTGAAGGCTTCGCCTGACACCACCCGCTCCGGGGACAGTGGCAGGTGGGGAGTTTGACTGGGGGTGGTACACCTGCTTGGATGTTGCAGATAATACGATAACTTGCTGATGCACCTGTCAACCTACACTATCGCAACAGATAAAAAGGCTCTGTTTTGCAAGATCGCAATGTTGTGAATTATAATACTATAACTACAGTCTTCACTTTGCTTTTTCAATTCATGTGTCATGTTCCTAGCGTCCCTATATAGTCCACAAACTTTAACTAGTAGTGGTTCAAAAACATCGACAGGAACTGTGATAATGTAATTCATCACCTGCTAGCAGGTTAGCCAATGTGAATGAATAACATTTGATTTTCGTGTCATGTCTGACGAACCATCCCTTATGGGATTATAAGACACAAAAAACAATAATTGAATATAACATTCAGTTCCCAAGGTTTGTAAGCTACACCATGCACACCATCAGAGGCCAAACTAAATACAACACATGTTCTTTTCGTCCGTTTATCCCAAGCTTTCTTTAAATATTCTGCAAGTGTGAGAACTGGGGTCTGGAGCACAGCCCAATTGCTGAATACACGAGAGGAGATAGGAGCGGTTTCAAGGGTGTTTAATTGTCAAATGAGCAACACAGGAATTGGGGGGAATAGAACAGGGTTATGTTCCGTCTTGTGGCTGCCGTGGCGGCAGCGAGCGAGCAAGCGGTCCTTGTGCTTGTCTTGGAAGCTGCTGGGCTGCAGCAGGAGAACAAGTGTTCCTCTTCGGGGACAGGAAACGTCCAGGCAGGGACGGCGGTCCTTTGGGGCACAGGAGAGAAACAGGTTAGAGTAGGCAAATACAAGGTTGGAATCCAGCAGAGCTTTAGGCAGAGACGTCGTACCTGGGTAGTGGTAATTAATACCACGACAGCTTCTGGTCAGCGTCGAGGGGTAGAAGTAGTCCCCCCATCAGGGAAGGATTGAGTGCAGCTGTGGAGAGTGGGGTGCCTGACCGCGTGCGAATTAGGGGGATGGAGTACAGCTGGGCGTATGAGGGTAAAGGGAGGGGTGGATGGAGAAGGAGAGGATGAGGAGGAGTGTGCAGTGGATGGAGAGGGGGATGAAGAGGAGCGTGTGGAGGACGTGAGGGGAAAAGGAGGGGGAGTGAAGTATGCCCGTGCTGTGATTATGACAGCAAGTGCAAATACCCTGTGATCAAAAATCCATTTTAGTCTTTCTGCCTCACTCAACCACATCGGAAGTTGGAAAAACAACACTCCTGACTCCATTCACAATAAGCTTTTTTCTGACTGAATTTCATCATTGTACTGGATCTTTAAGTAAGACCTTTTAACACGCAATGTATAACGCGGTTTCAATTCAACACAACTTGAGTATATGTTCTGAATACATAAAAAGTATACTGAAGTGTACAAAGCATACTTTCAAAAAATATAGTGTGAGTGTGTGCGTGCCGATGTACGTAGAGAAAGAGCTACACTGTCTTCCTTGACCTGGCATACCATGCAGCAAGGGGAACAGCTCCCTCCTAGCTCCGGTCAATGGTCTCTAACTACACACCCTCAAGACCCCTATGTTCTGCATCTTCTGGCCACCTCAGACCCACTCCTCTCAAGGTTCCTGGGGGGGTCATCAAAGAGAAGCCGGCTATTCGACTAAAAACACACTTCTTCAATCAATATCTGAAATTAAAAAACAAAACGACCAACCTTCATAGTGTCTTTTACTATTATGCACTTTGCCTTAGCTGCCAGAGTTGTAACATTCCTGCTGATTTGTAGGCCTACTCGTAAGTCGCTTTGGATAAAAGCTTCATCTAAATGACTACATGTAAATGTCAATGTACAGCACGTGCATCTCCATATCTATAAGGACAGAGATCAAACAGATTAAAGTCGTAAGCGTCGACAAAGAGGCTGCAATGTAGAAAGAGGGAAGAAGAGGGGTGGGATAGAATGGGAAGCGACATCCTCAACTGAAAACTCATTCATGTTGGACGTCATTCATGTCTTTAGCGAAACTGACTTGTGTTAGCGATCAACTGCTTAATGATTGTGAATGTGAATGATTGTGAAAGTTGGTCCTCCAAGTGCACTCGGGAGACAGTGGCTCGGGAGGTAGAGCAGTAGTCTGGTAATCCCGGAAGGTTCCCAGTTCGATATCCGCTCCTTCCGGGCAGCATTTCGAAGTGTCCTTGGGCAAGACACTTAACACCTAACTTCTCCTGATGAGCAGGTTGGCACCTTGCATGGTTGCCTCCGCCATCGGTGTGTGAAAGTGTGAGTGAATGGGTCAAATGTGAGGAACAAATTGTAAAGTGCTTTGGATAAAAGTGCTATAAAAGTGCTATATAAATGCCAGTGTTAATTTTGTCAACTAAAATGGTGACGAAAGATCTTCGTCAACGAAGGTTTTTTTCATGACGACAACGAGACGTGACTTCACGTTATTGAATACCATGTGACACTAACAAGACTAAATCGTTTATTAAATATCGTTGACCACAACTGAGGACACAAAAATTGTATTTACAAAAACCAGGACGAAATTTCTCTTCATGTATGTTGATATTGTTGACTAAAACAAGACGAGACAAAATAATTATAACTTTTCTTAATGCCATCGTCCCGACAGAACTGTGTGACGGCTGACGGGAGCTCTGTGTTATTAGCATTAGCTGAAGAGCTATTTGAAAAGCTAGTTTTAGCTTAACGTTACTGTAACAGGGTCCTTTTTCTCTCCCCTCCAAACTCACAACAAAATGATGGCGTAGTCGGAATCACAGGTGTTGGTGTTGCTTTATTGCCGGCCATCCACGGTGCAGAGGTGACATTTCATAAAACAGTGACATAATCAAAATAACAAAAACTATACTACCTCTGCAGTCTATCAGATGCGTTCCACAATAACGTCCTCTTGACAGACAAAACACTTACAGTGTGGCGCTTCCCTAGTTACCCATTTTGCAACCGTTATCTGGTGAAGCCCCACACAGAGACAAACAGACTAACAAACACTCACAGCGCTTCCCTCAGTCACCTTCATCGTAACTGATGCAGGGCAAGAACCAAACTCATTGGGCACGCAGCCCTCATGAACACCTGGACTCCTCCCCCTCCACAGGTGCCACACATAATTAATTAACAAAACTTAACAAAACTAAACAGGTGCTACGCATCAATTAATTTGCCGTTTCCTACACACATTAACATACCAGACAACCCGCAACACCAATACCCCCACAACAACCCAATAAATAAATATATACACAACCCAATAAATAAATATATATATGAATGGATATATGAATGTATGGTAATATGTATGAATGCATGTATGATAAGATTAATGAATATGTATGCATGTTTGATTATACATATGAATGTATATATGATGAATGTTTGTTGTGTGTATGTGTGCGTGCGTGCTACCTCGGAGTCAGTGACAGACCCGCTCTGTCACAGTTACCTTGGCTAAAGTTGGGACTATTCATAATCCAGCTGCAGACCTGCAAGCAAAGTACAGCAAGTTGGCAAAGGAGTATTCCAAGGTAAATCACTTTTTCACCAGTAACGTTACATTGTTTGTATTTCCATCTAGCTTGCGTTAGCTAGTGTCTAAACTAGCTCATGCTAATGTGGCTAACTGATCGACCTCTCGCACACAATTAATGACATGTTACGGACAGCCATACCGGTGACAATGTTTAGCTTTTAGTGCCAAATGATAAGAGTCTGAGGCGGGGTCTCAAAAGAGAATGTTGAATATTTATTGTGCATTTAAAATCACAACAGAGCCTCTGCTACTACAGTAGCTAACCTAAACGGAGCCTTATGGATAGGAGGAAGTGCGCAACAACGTATAATGTCCGTGTGGAACCAATGTGCCAACAACCTTTCCGTGGGTGAAGCATAGTTGAGCATAGAACTTTTAATGATACTAATACTAATCTGTACAATCACGGCGATGAGACTGGAGCAAAAAGATCCTACTTATCTGACGGCGATTGAGTCGATCAGATAATAATACACGCCCAAATCATGTTGATTATTGAGTTATGGCAGCGATCCATATCCACAGTGTCCCGCAACAATATGCGAGTGCCGGACGCATTTCGGAGACGCACCGAGGTCGACTCTGCCATTTCCGGTTTGGCAACTCGCCGATCATCCACCAGGGGGCAGTATTGAAGCGTTGCAGAGTTGTGCCGAGTCCCACTGCATCAGACCAGGCTCCGTGAGGGAAATATGAATAACATGGTGAAAAAATGAAATATGATCTCAATAACGTTGTACGCCGTGGATTGGCAGAATTAGCATGAACTTGAAACACGCCGTATTGGTGCAGGATGTGTTAACAAAAAATAGACACAAATGTTTTCGTCTACAAAATCTAGACTAAAACTAAAAAGCCAAAATTGAGACAAAAACTGACTAAGACTAAAATGCTCAGACATTTAGTTGACTAAAACTGACTAAACGAAAAATAAATGAAGATGACTAAATATGATGAAAACGAAAAAGGACCACTTGACACATGACTAAAACTAAAATGAAAATAGCGGCCAAAATTAACACTGATAAATGCACCATTTACCATTTTTTACCACTTCAAGAATGTGATAGGGGCTAGAGAGGCTCTGAGCAGCGAATATGTATAGTATCGCCCTCTTGTGTTTTGAAGGTGTAACTTTATACTGATTATCTATTTCAATGGACAATGATAAAAAATAAATACTTGTCATTGACTGAGTAGTGAACCATATTCCAGAATTCATGTTCCTGGCCTGCTGTCAGCCTATGTGCCATGCACACACTCACATATTTTTTGAGGGGGACAAATTGACCTTTTCTCGATATTGAGGGGGACATGTCCCCTACAACCTCCCCTAAAGCTACACCTATGCATTGCTCATGGTACAAAGCTGGTACAAATCAGCTCTTTTGGACAGAATGGAGTGATGTGTAGCAGCAGCTGTGAGGACTGACACATATCTCTGTCCTAGTCAAGAGGCTACCATCTTTAATGTGTCAGATCCATTCGATTTTAATGCTATAGCTTACCAATCAAGAACTGATTTTGATTTGATCAACTGTATTATGCCCAATGGGAGCACTTTTGTTGATTGATTGATTGATTGAAAAGTGTATTAACAGATTGCAGAATGGGTACACTACAGTACAGCTCAAAACATACAATTGTTAAGGGGATGCAGACCAGAGAAAGACTTTCGTCTTGTTTACATCAGGGTCCCCCATTTTCAATTAATCATATGACACACACAACATACAGATAGACAGTACTGCTACATCTATACATTTATGACATACCAGATTTGCAAATACAGTACTGTTTGTGATACTAAAAAAATCCAGAAAGAGTGTATATACATTTGACATAGAAGCTGTACATTGGAGGAGGTTGGGTAGGTGGGGCGGGGTTGGGTGGGGCTGTACATTGGAGGTGTGGGGGGGGGGGGGGGGGGGGACACTGTACACTGTACATTGGAATACTGACATACATTTGACATAGAAACTGTACATTGGAGGAGGTTGGGTAGGTGGGGTGGGGTTGGGTGGGTCTGTACATTGGAGGTGTGGGGGTGGGGTTGGGTAGGGGGGGGCACTGTACATTGGAATACTGACAAGGCCATACTTGGTCTTTACTGTACAACTGGGTTAGGACATTTGTAGGGGCCAGTTTCGAATTGCAGTCTCCCGTAGGTGTACTTTGAGAGTGTTTTTGAAAGTGGGTAGTGATTCACATTCCTTTACAGCTTTGGGTAGGGCATTCCACATTGATGTGGCATAATTGCGAAACGTGTTTAGTCCCTTGTTTGAGCCGAATCTGGGTTTTACATGATTTGTGGAGCTCCCTCTGGTGTTGTGATCGTGGTATTCACTGAGCTTTGGGTATTTTGACATGTACATGGGTACATTGGTCGTGTAGTGTATCTTGTAGACCAGGCCCATTGCAAGTTGCTGTACTCTGTCGTCTACTCTAAGCCATCCTAGGTTGGCAAAGTGGGCAGGGGTGAGGTGGGTTCTAGGAGTCAGGTCAAGCAGTAGTCTGACTAGTTTGTTTTGAGATGTTTGTAATTTGGTTTTTAGTGCCTTTGAGGTGCTTTAGTACCATGAGATGCAAGCATAGTCATAGTACCCTTGAATGAGTGCTCCTGCCAGAGTCTTCAGGGTATTCTTGTTTACCAGAGAGGAGATCCGGTACAAGAATCGAGTGTGTTGGTTGACCTTTTTTATTACATTGGATGCCATTTTGTCACAGGAAAGATTAGCCTCTAGGATGGAACCCAGGTAGGTAATTTCATCTTTCCTTGTGACAATATTGTCACCCACTGTAACTGAGAAGCCGTCGGTCTTGCTGAGTTTGTTATTGTGTTATGTTGTAGCACAGTGTTTAAGTTTAATTATAATTTGTTTACCCAGGGACAGTGCACATTAATCAACATCTTCAGTTTCCACATCAATGTAAATGTGCCAATAGCTAATGAGCTAGTTTTCATCTGTAGTCCCTGCCTAACATCAACATCAAAACACTATAATAATATATAATAATAAACATGTTTCAGTCAGAGGGAGCATCCCATCTGAATCTGAGGAAGATCATCTCATCTGAAAATAATTTATTAAAAGCCTACTATAAAGGTGTGTTTATCATGTGGATTATTTCTTCTTCACTTGACTATATACCCGAATTTCC
The DNA here is from genome assembly GCF_963971535.1 of Notolepis coatsorum. Classification (NCBI taxonomy): domain Eukaryota; kingdom Metazoa; phylum Chordata; class Actinopteri; order Aulopiformes; family Paralepididae; genus Notolepis; species Notolepis coatsorum. The sequence goes on from NC_140165.1 coordinate 43,298,998, forward strand.
CCAAGGGGATCAATAAAGGAATATATTACAGTATCGTATCTTATACCTACAGTCAGCACCTTTACAACAAAGAACAATAGCTTGGTACCTTGTGTTCTCCCTTGTTGTTAATAAGGGGTTGTTGAAAGCATTACATTGACTTAATACACCTTATATTCATTAATAATCAATGCCCATCTTAGGACGTTTACAAAGGGTTCATTGTGAAATGATTCCTCTCAACGCAGCATGCAAGCCGTCCCATACTTATTAGCGATGGTAAAAACAAGTCGTACAATTAGGACTAACTGTATTATGAGGAGGAGGAATAGAACATGGTTGTACATCTTGACTTTCGATTGGAATGCAACTTGAGGGTTAAGGTCATTATCAATTACAAACAAACAACATTTACCCCAAAATCTAGCATTTTCCATTTTCCTGTGTAACTGTGTAAGAGTGCAATTGCTAGTCCTGAGGTGGCTTTTGTATTATGTATCTGTTGTCACTCTGTTTTTAACTTGCTCTATTTTATAATTGTGTAACCTTGCAACGGTGTGTAATCTTGGCCAGGTCTCTTTTGATAAAGTTTTCTTTTTTATCTCAAGGGACTTTAAAGAAAAACAATTATGAGATACTGATTCCACCTCAATAACTTCCCCCTGTCCTCTCCTTGAAACACGGCCTCGGGCATGCAGGAGTGACTTGTCTTTGTGCCCTGATCAGACACGACCACGATTAAAAGGGGCAATCCGTAATCCGTAAATGCGGGTGCTATTACAACATAAACACATTATACTGTAGGTGTAACATAAATACATATACTGTAGGTATAACATACTGTATTTGCCCTTATTGAGAGAGAGACAACGAGAGAGAGAGAGATAGAGAGAGAGAGAGAGAGAGAGAGAGAGAGAGAGCGAGAGAGAGAGAGAGAGAGAGAGAGAGAGAGAGAGAGAGAGAGAGAGAGAGAGAGAGAGAGAGAGAGAGAGAGAGAGAGAGAGAGAGAGAGAGAGAGAGAGAGAGAGAGGAGAGAGAGAGAGAGAGAGAGAGGGAGAGAGAGAGAGAGAGAGAGAGAGAGAGAGAGAGAGAGAGAGAGAGAGAGAGAGAGAGAGATAGAGAGAGAGGGGGTATTTAGAGCAAGGGAGACAGGTGAGGTATTACAAGATCAAGCCATATTTCACTTTGTTAGAATGTTTGTCACTTTTCAGCAAACATACCTTTGTATTCCACACACAGCATACCCCGAGGCTGTCAGCTGCGGGACATCCAGAAGATGTGATTATGCAATTTGAGGCGGTTTCCTTCCTCGTTGACTTGCTCTATTATTGAGGAAGAGGAAGGAAGCGCTTCACCGCTGCTCTGCATGTATAATGCATTATGTGACAAATACATTTTTGACATGTTATTGCCAATGCTAATAGGATGCCAGTGCCGATTTATCGGAAGGAAGGAAAAGGAGGCTAGATTTTTTTATTATTATAAGCAACTTTCAGTTCTAGAAAGGCGCTATATATATTTATTATTATTATTATTATTATTATTATTATTATTATTATTATTATTATTATTATTATTATTATTATTATTATTATTATTATTATTATTATTATTATTATTATTATTATTATTATTATTATTAATATTATTATTATTATTATTATTATTATTATTATTATTATTATTATTATTATTATTATTATTATTATTATTGCTGTTATTGTTGTTATTGTTGTTATTGTTGTTGTTATTATTATTATTATTATTATTATTATTATTATTATTATTATTATTATTATTATTATTATTATTATTATTATTATTATTATTATTATTATTATTATTATTATTATTATTATTATTATTATTATTATTATTATTGTAACTGAGGGGTACAATTCCCTGACTGTATTGATAAGTATGGTATCATTAAACCACTACCGCTTTATGTACTTTAATTACTGGCCATACAGTACATGATATATAAATATGATGAACACTTCCCACAATGAATCGGTTCCACACAAAGTTGTCATTAAGTATTTATTGCAGCAAAAGGTACATAATATACTTCTCTATTTTACTTTGGATGCGCTTATAAGGCAAAGGAATGTGCGTAGGCAAATCAATAATGAATGTCCATTCTCTGGTTACGCAGGAGGTAATTATACAACCTGAATCTTAGGGAATTATATCTATGGTACACTAGTAATATATAGCGGGAGATACTGGAAGGGTCCCCCCGGTTGTAAGCCAGCAGGGGTAGAGGATCTGTCGGTAGTAGAGAGTCTGGTCAACGATGACTAAGGAGACTCCAAGTACAGGAGACGGTGCAATAGTCTCTTGATCCACAGACGAATACAGCTGTTCTCCGTAGACTGTAGCTCCACAGTGAAGAAAGCTAGCCGGCCTCAGGCTCTCTGAGGTGCAGACTCGACGTGGCTCCTCACAGGGTAAATCCCACACGTGTAGGCGTCGGCGATTCTCCGCTCCATAAATCACAGGACCAAAACAAATATAATCCAGCCGCAAAGGGCTATGTAGTCGTCGGGTAGATTAATCCAGTGTACATGTCCACACGGTTCTCGTCTAGGTCTCCTCGGGTGAAAGCGCCATGAAAGCAGCCCAGCCTGGATAAGCACTCTAGCTGGTACGAGGAAGCGTTGGTGATGCTGGTCACTGTAGAACTTTAGCCGCACGATACACTATACACAAATAGACTATTACTGACTTAATAGAAATATGTCGCACTCGACGGTATAGCGCCAAACTCTGACAATTCAGTTATTAATTCGCACGCGGTCTCAATGCTCTATTTGGGGCCAAACAGGCCATACTTCACCGCACGGAGTATCGTGGGTGAGGCTTCAACTTATTGGGTAACTCTACTTCTGTATTCACCTGCGCCATATTTATATGCACGGCGAACAATCTAGTGCCAACCTCATTTCTGTCTCGTATCCCTGGGCAAGGCCGGGCATGTACAGACATGTCTTGACGGTGGCATTGAACCTGACTCTGGAGGCATGGCCCTGGCGCCTGTGGACCGCTGTCCAATAGGAGAATGAAATATTATGGTCTGGTCTAGGCTAAAGGGATATTCCGTGTATATGTACAAGGAATATACAAGGGATATCAAACGATATACAAATACTATGCAATATATATCAATCAATAAATATATATATTCGGTTTAATCTGATCCTTTGTAACAATTATTATTATTATTATTATTATTATTATTATTATTATTATTATTATTATTATTATTATTATTATTATTATTATTATTATTATTATTATTATTATTATTATTATTATTATTATATTATTATTATTATTATTATTATTATTATTATTATTATTATTATTATTATTATTATTATTATTATTATTATTATTATTATTATTATTATTATTATTATTATTATTATTATTATTATTATTATTATTATTATTATATTATTATTATTATTATTATTATTATTATTATTATTATTATTATTATTATTATTATCATTATCATTATCATTATCATTATCATTATTATCATTATTATCATTATTATTATTATTATTATTATTATTATTATTATTATTATTATTATTATTATCATTATTATTATTATTATCATCATCAATAATATTAGATTAGATCAAAAATGTATTGTCATTATACAGCACAAGTAAAGTTCAATGATTAAAAAGTTTGGCATCCAACCAGAGTGCAAATGTAACAGTAAAGTGCAATAGTAATATACAATGTACAGGTGATTAAACTGGGTATAGCATAATAAATTAGTACTACTGAGCATAGTGTTAATCAGATGTATGTACTTTAGTGATGTTAAGATTCACCGATTCGCATCGGTGCACCGGCTTAACTTTCAAGATGCGAGTGCACCGGTGGAATAAGTGCGCATCGGCTAGAATTCAGGTTGAACACGTGATGCATCTGTTGTTAGCGTCTTTGATTGATTGATTGATTGGTTGAAAACTTTATTAACAGATTGCAGAATGGGTACAGTACAGTACAGCTCAATACATACAATTGTTAAGGGGATGCAGACATCCCCTTAACATCGTATTGTTTACATCAGGGTCCCCCATTTTCAATTCATCATAACATATATGACATACATGACATACAGATAGACAGTACTGCTACATCTATACATTTATGACATATCAGATTTGCAAATACAGTACTGTTTGTGATACAAAAGTGTCCAGAAAAAGAGTGTATATACATTTGACGTAGAAACTGTACATTGGAGGAGGTTGAGTGGGTGGGGTGGGGTTGGGTGGGTGGGTGGGGGCTGTACATTGGAGGTGGGGGGGGGGGGGGGGGGGGGGGGGTTGGGTAGGGGGGGGGGGACACTGTACACTGTACATTGGAATACTGACAAAGCCATACTTGGTAATTTAATGTACAACTGGGTTAGGACATTTGTAGCGGCCAGTTTCGAATTGCAGTCCCCCGTAGGTGTTTTTTGGCATACACATACACGACATACAGATAGACAGTACTGCTACATCTATACATTTATGACGTACCAGATTTGCAAATACAGTACTGTTTGTGGTACAAAAAGAGTCCAGAACAGAGATTATATACATTTGACGTAGAAACTGTACATTGGAGGAGGTTGGGTAGGTGGGGTGGGGTTGGGTGGGTGGGGGGAGGGGGGACTGTACATTGGAGGTGGTTGGGTTGGTGGGGTTGGGGGGGGGATGGGTAGGAGGGGTGGGGGGGGGGGGGTACTGTACAACTGTACAAGCAAAACTGTACATTGGAATATTGACAAAACCATACTTGTTTTTTCGAATTGCAGTCTCCCGTAGGTGTTCTTTGAGAGTGGTTTTGAAAGTGGGTAGTGATTCACATTCCTTTACAGCTTTGGGTAGGGCGTTCCACATTGATGTGGCATAATTGCGAAACGTGTTTAGTCCCTTGTTTGAGCCGAATCTGGGTTTAACATGATTTGTGGAGCTCCCTCTGGTGTTGTGATTGTGGTATTCACTGAGCTTTGGGAAGTATTTTGACATGTACATGGGTACCTTGGTCGTGTAGTGTAGACCAGGCCCATTGCAAGTTGCTGTACTCTGTTGTCTACTCTAAGCCATCCTAGGTTGTCAAAGTGGGCAGGGGTGAGGTGGGTTCTAGGAGTAAGGTCAAGCAGTAGTCTGACCAGTTTGTTTTGAGATGTTTGTAATTTTGTTTTTAGCACCTTTGAGGTGCTTTGGTACCATGAGGTGCAAGCATAGTCATAGTACCCTTGAATGAGTGCTCCTGCCAGAGTCTTCAGGGTATTCTTGTTTACCAGAAAGGATATCCGGTACAAGAATCGAGTTTGTTGGCTGACTTTTTTTATTACATTGGATGCCATTTTGTCACAGGAAAGGTTTTGCCTCTAGGATGGAGCTCAGGTAGGTAATTTCATCTTTCCTTGTGACAATATTGTCACCCACTGTAACTGAGAAGCCGTCGGTCTTGCTGAGTTTGTTATTTGAACCTAAGAGAATGGACTCTGTTTTGCCCATGTGTAATGATAGTTTGTTATCAGCGAGCAGATTTGGCCTAGTTCCAAGCTGAGGGTTTTTTCAACCTGTAACTTGTTCCTGTCAGAGACCAGCAGGGCTGAGTCGTCCGCAAACAGGAACAAGTTGCAGTCACAAGCTGATGACATGTCATTTGCATAAATTAGGAACAGTAGCGGTCCTAGTATGCTTCCTTGTGGAACACCACAGCTGACTGTGAGGGGGGGGGGATAGGGTACCGTTTACCTCCACCATCTGTTCTCTCCCCTCCAGGTAGGATTGCATCCAGCTCACTGATAGACTATCAAAACCAATTGCTTTTAGCTTGTCAATCAGAATGGTGTGGATGACAATGTCTGGTTGATTGATTGATTGATTGAAACGTTTATTAACAGATTGCAGAATGGGTACAGTACAGTACAGCTCAATACATACAATTGTTAAGGGGATGCAGACCAGATAAAGACTTTCGTCTTGTTTACATCAGGGTCCCCCATTTTCAATTCATCATAACATATATGACATACATGACATACAGATAGACAGTACTGCTACATCTATACATTTATGACATATCAGATTTGCAAATACAGTACTGTTTGTGATACAAAAGTGTACAGAAAAAGAGTGTATATACATTTGACGTAGAAACTGTACATTGGAGGAGGTTGAGTGGGTGGGGTGGGGTGGGGTTGGGTGGGTGGGTGGGTGCTGTACATTGGAGGTGGGGGGGGGGGGGGGGTTGGGTAGGGGGGGGGACACTGTACACTGTACATTGGAATACTGACAAAGCCATACTTGGTAATTTAATGTACAACTGGGTTAGGACATTTGTAGGGGCCAGTTTCGAATTGCAGTCCCCCGTAGGTGTTTTTTGAGAGTGTTTTTGAAAGTGGGTAGTGATTCACACTCCTTTACAGCTTTGGGTAGGGCATTCCACATTGATGTGGCATAATTGCGAAACGTGTTTAGTCCCTTGTTTGAGCCGAATCTGGGTTTAACATGATTTGTGGAGCTCCCTCTGGTGTTGTGATCGTGGTATTCACTGACCTTTGGGAAGTATTTTTACATGTACATGGGTACCTTGGTCGCGTAGTGTATCTTGTAGACCAGGCCCATTGCAAGTTGCTGTACTCTGTCGTCTACTCTAAACCATCCTAGGTTGTCAAAGTGGGTAGGGGTGAGGTGGGTTCTAGGAGTCAGGTCAAGCAGTAGTCTGACTAGCTTGTTTTGAGATGTTTGTAATTTGTTTTTTAGTGCCTTTGAGGTGCTTTGGTACCATGAGGTGCAAGCATAGTCGTAGTACCCTTGAATGAGTGCTCCTGCTAGAGTCATCAGGGTATTCTTGTTTACCAGAGAGGAGATCCGGTACAAGAATCGAGTTTGTTGGTTGACTTTTTTTATTACATTGGATGCCATTTTGTCACAGGAAAGATTAGCCTCTAGGATGGAACCCAGGTAGGTAATTTCATCTTTCCTTGTGACAATATTGTCACCCACTGTAACCGAGAAGCCGTCGGTCTTGCTGAGTTTGTTATTTGAACCGAAGAGAATGGACTCTGTTTTGCCCATGTGTAATGATAGTTTCTTGTCGGCGATCCATGTCGAAGGCCTTTTGTAGGTCCAGCATGACCATTATTTGCCCACATCCACCTCTTGTTTGATGTGGTTGTTTAAATAGAGAAGGCATGTGTCAGTGGAGTGGGATGTTCTGAAGCCAGATTGGAATTCGTAGATTAGATTTTTTTCCGCAAGGTACTTTTCGACCAGTTCGTATACTATTTTTTCCATGACTTTCGAGATGGAGGTAAGGATAGAAACAGGGCTGTAGTTGCCTGGGTCTAATTTGCTGCCCTTTTTGTGCAGGGTTGTTACTCTCGCAATTTTGAAGTCCTTGGGGACGTGTCCCTGTTTTATGGAGAGGTTTATTATGTGTGTGATGACTGAGGTGATGGCGGCTGCTGAGTCTCTGAGGAATTTGGAGGGGATGTTGTCATGGCCAGTGGCCTTGTTCGGTTGGATATCGGTTGGATAAATAAATACCAACTGGATCGTTGATGATAAACATTTAATTTCATTATCTGAAATATTATAAAATCATTAAGTCTGCTATAAGGCATTATCCCTTTGTGTGTGATTATTATTGTCTCACAGTAGTGTGTATATATACATTGTGTGTGTGTGTTTTTAGCTAAAGTGGATAGAAAACACAGTACTGTGCAAAAGGCTTAGGCACCTAAGAGTTTTTATATAAATAGTGTCGTATCCATTGACTTGAAAACTGTTTAATTTCAACAAATACTGGGTAACTTGGGCGACTGCTGGAATGCCAAATAACAGGTTGAAACAACAAACAGGAAACTGTGAGCTAAATAAGACTGTAGATCTCTTTACTGGACGTCGTAAAACCCCCCACCAGGACAACTGTTCTTTTGTGTAAACAGGTCGCATTCTGTGAGAGTTGGAGCAGGAGACAGGCCCGGACTGGCCATCTGGAGCACCGGGAGTTTTCCCGGTGGCCTGGCCTGCACAGATTAAAAAAAAAATTATATAAAAAGAAAAAAAAAACGTTTTTTTATTATAATTTTTTTATTTATTTTTGCCAGGCCATTGTTTCTAGTTGTGGCGGCGGCGCGGCGTGATAGTTAGATAACCTAGGTGGGTGGGGAACCATAGATACCTATAGAACATATCTATGTGGGGAACAACCAGGATTTCACTGTCTGCGACAGAGTCGGACTATCTCTGACTCTCTCCCTCACGCGGACACACACACACAATGGAGCCGTGCTACCGCTTGTGATTGGTGGAGGCGGGACCAGGCGATACAACTGATTGACAGCGGTGGCGGCGAATGGAATGGCAGACGGCACTCAGATGCAGAATAACAGCCAGGCAATGAGCCAGGTAGTGAGGGACTCGGGAGAGATACAGCAGAGCGAAAGTCAATTAACGTTGATGTCAAGATGGACAGTGGAAGAAAGAGAAAGGGTGGAGGAGAGAGGGATAAAACAAAGAAAAAGAAAGGCCCTTACAGGAGAGAGTGGTTAACTGTATTATAATAGTAAATAGAAAAATATGTTGTGCTCTTGCTTTTTTCTTTTTGAAGGTGGAGAGAGTAGCATTGCTAGTGCCACACCAGTTTTATTTGAGGTCCATAACAGTACATTGTACTAAGCAATTGTTGGCTCATTAGTTTGTGATTCACATGCACTAAAATTCACCAGAATGCAGGAAATTAAGTCTTTGTAACAAAAAAATTTCTGGTGGGGGACCCCCAGACCCTCCGCTTAAAAAGTGGCTTGATTGGGGCTATATTTCGCGCTATATCTCCCGGTATGAATTATTTCCCCAGTCCGGCCCTGGCAGGAGACCAAGCGGAACCAAACAGGAACACCGATTTGTTTGAGAGACCAGTCTCTAGAGAACTATTTCAAAGTATTAGCTTAAACTTTAAAGTACTAAATAAACAGGAGATAATGTTGACATGAACCAACCAACAAGAAAAAGACCAAACTAATATGTAAGGGTGATCTCTCGCTCTCTTGCTCTGTCTATCTCTCTCTGAGAAAATACATGTAGAGTTCTGGGGTATTAACTGTTTCAACTGTTTATCATGTATTCCATACAATACATAATAGAGCATGTATTTTATATTCATGACTAAGTGTCTATACATCTGTAGAATGTAAGTTTACTGGCATTCTAAGTAACTGCCAAACTGGCTGTTGGTACATCACTGTAAATGCCAATGTCTGTTATTATAGTTTTACTCAAATATAGACTGCTTAGTATTGAACTGTAGCTTAATATATTGGGTAAATACTACATAAGAAACCTTGAAATACACTGGTTAATTCTGGAAAATATAGAGATCAAGAGTCATGCCATATAACTGGGTTATCATCCAAAAAGGTTATACATGTAAATGGCTCTGAGGAACCGTCCTCAGGAAAAAGCCACAGACAGCAGACCCCCTGAGGTGCAGACAACACTCCCATATATAGACAAGGAGGCAGAGAGGAAGAAACCCAGAAAAAGCACAACTTTTGTTCTGTTTTGAAGACATCTCATTGGTAGAGACAATGTTTTGGATGTAACTCTGATTGGCTGAAAGTAGTCTAACCTGTGATGTCATACATATTATAAATGAGAAAAACAGTAGTAAATCGGCAGGCCAGGTAGGAAACCCTGCGTCCTCCTCCGCCACCATTTCTTCAGATGACAATATGGCTATGAGTGAGTACTATTCTGCTTTGAATGTTTAAGTCTGTGAGGTCATTGTAATAGACCAGCGAATTGGAAACCATGTATTCATATTTGTTAAATGATTAATCCCTGTATGTGTGCTCCTCTTCTCAGCTTGGACCTCAGAAAATAAAGCAAGGGGTTAATTCAATATCTGTTGTGGACTACCAACTAATTTGGGAGGAAAGCCTATTTCACCGTTCTTCTCTCCATTCAGCTAACTCTGTATACGATAACTAACCTAATATGTTTACTTAAGTTACGTCAAAAGTCTTATAGATTATTTTATTTTTAATAATAATATAAGCTGCATATAAGGAATACAACCAAATCCTCTGTCATACCATAATATTTTATAATTATTTTGCATTGTGTTGAATCGCATCGTATCGCCCCGAATCGCATTATGTTGAATCAAATCGTATCAAACAGTTAACTGTATCTCAACAGGGGTGAATCGTATCGCACCCAGCTGGCGCACCGCAGAGACAACCCTCCAAGGAGGTTGATCCCTCAAAAAAATCTGTCACAGCCCCCAACATCGCGGGGTCGGGGTCAAAAAGCCCCAACCCCGTGGCAAGGCTGTAGCAGCGGGCGCGAAGGAGGCCCCAGCCCCCGGCCACATCCCGGGGGCCATGACCCCCTGAAAAAGGGGCCTGGCGAGGTCAACGAGGCTGCGGCATCAAGACTCCACCAGACGGTCACTGGTGACATCACCCCCCACATCGCCAGCGTATCGGACATGGCCTAAAATAGGTGAAGGCCCTTCTCCCCCTGGCACGCTGCTCTGAAGCGCTCCAAGGAGGCTTCCCCCCCACAATGTCGTGGGGACAGCTGGCGCACCGGGGAGACAACCCTCTAAGGAGGTTGATCCCTCAATCCAGGTCGACAGGTCTTAAGAGCAGAACTCGACCTGCGCCCGGAGCACTGCGGACTAGACAGGCGCCTAAGGGGCTTACTGTAAGAATAGTATCCCGGCGGAAAGGGTGTTCGGTATGCCGTGCACCATGTCACAATCTCATGGGGCCACGAACCTCGCAGAGTCAGAGTTGGCCAACTCCGCCAGCGAACAGATTCCACCACGAACCCTGACCCTGCCAATTTATTAATCCTGCAGGGTCGAGGTTCAGTGAAAGAGTTTGACACAATTGGCAGACGTCACGAAACATGCGGGGGCATACTCTCGGGCAGCCGGGGTCAGACCCGGGCTCAACCAGAGAGTCGACTCTGCTACCAACACACCGGGGAGACAACCACCCCCCTATGTTTCTTAACCCGAAAACATAACTGCACGTATGTACACAGGCTATACAATGCAGTTCAAGGCGTTTCAAAGGTTTAAAAAAGGGGTAACCCAGGCCAACAGGTCAACGAGGGCAAGGCCCGACCTGGGCCTGGAGGTCCGGGACGCACCAATACTTTTACCAACTAACTTGCATTTTTCCGCGATCTGATTGGCCACTGACGTTTCTGGTCATGTGACATCTGTGCCAATCGTGTGACGCCTGTTTCTATCACTGGTTAATGTTAGGCACTCTTTCGAAGTTGGTTAAGGTTAGAGTTTGTCTTAGAGCAGGTCGATAGAACACCAGCCCTGATTCGTTAGGTAGTAGTTTGCAGGCTGTTAGAGGCGGAAATAGGCGCAGAAACAGGCGTCATGCGATTGGCGCACATGTCACATGACCAGAAACGTCAGTGGCCAATCAGATCGCAGAACGCGAACGCGGAACTGGAAGTTTTTCTATAAAAGTATAGACGCGACCGGGACCTACACAGGAATGCATAGAGGAGTTGACAGAAGCAACCTCCCTGACAGCCCCATCCCATCCCCGGCTTAGCAGGGACGGAGGGGTGAAAAACGAATGGAGAAGGACCAACCCACCTAACATTGTGCAAAAAGGTACAACACAGTATGGACCAATGCACACCACTGTTAAGGGCAACTCGTAGAGACATCTATATGACACACACATTCATGACATCAACCCCTGTGACATCCGGCCCGCCAAGGCATTTCCCCCCCGGAAAAGCTCAGGGTCCTTCGGGGTACCAGAACTTGTCTGCGCCCCGGCGGACAACGGGTTAAACTGATCCGGTCCGGCGCGACCAGGACAAGCCCTGTGCCCTTTGTCATGCCGCCGCCCCCAGTCCTAAGAGGGGGGTAGAGGTACGCGTGTCGATCCAAAACATCACAGGAGGCGCCGCCAAGACGGTCAGTACACGAAAGCACCGCTCCCCGTGGCCCACCTAATGGGCATGAAACCCCCCTGCCAATGTTTGATCTACTCCGTCATTGATCTACACCGAGATGTACGCGAGTCCTCGAGTCTAACCTAGTGCACTGGCGCATGGTAGAGATAAAAAAAAAACGTCCCAGCCGACCGCATAAAAAACGCAGTTTTTATGATGTTGGGCAACCAAGGCGCGCCGGACGCAAAAAGCGGATTCTATCATTGTAAAAACACCCTGGGCCAGCGCTGATTGGTCTCGTAAGACCAAACGCTGATTCATGAAACAGCGTGTAAGCTCGTAAAGAACGAGCCCCACAATGTTTTTTCCTTGCTGTCTGGGACGAGCAGCAGGAAACCGGTCTACTAGAGACACAGACACGGGCTCTCATACGACGAGCCTGGGAATAAAAAAAAACTCAATTCTGATCTTTATGTAAGAGGGGAATACAGCAGTTTTCCCAGAGAGACCTCAACGTGAGTAAAACAATTGAAAAAGGTTCATGTAACAATTAGACTAAGTAGACAAAACGGCCCACTATACACTACTGGCAGGGAGCAGAGCAGAAGAACCAATTATAGTCTTGACTGCATCGCATCATCCATCCTTTACAATGACAGCGGTCTGTAGTACAGGCCCTGTAACTCACGGACATGTCTCTTGGCCAATAAGAAAACGTGCTTGTGACGTCTTCAATGGCCTCTCGAGCCTGGGAATAAAAACGCGTCAATTCTGGTCTTTATGTAAGAGGGGAAGACAGCGGTTTTCCCAGAGAGACCTCAACATGAGTAAATCAATTGAAAAAGGTTCATGTGACAATTGGACTAAGTAGACAAAACGGCCCAATATACACTACTGGCAGGGAGCAGAGCAAAAGAACCAATAGTCTCAACTGCATTGCATCATCTATCCTTTACAATGACAGCGGTCTGCAGCACAGGCCCTGTAACTCACGGACATGTCTCTTGGCCAATAAGAAAACGCGCCTGTGACGTCTTCAAAGGACCGGGTAAATCCTGTGTCGCACCTACCCTAATTTGGTGTGGGAAACAGCTAAATCTGAAATCCACCCCCCCTGTGACGAGAGAGATAACACCCTCGTCAGGGAGACTGATAGGTAGAAAGGCACAACCTCTCGGCCAATCAGTTTCGTAAAGGATATAACTATATCCGGGGGGAGGTTTATTTTGTCCACCCCCCTCCACACCTCACCCCTGATATGACGCCATAAAAAAGCAGAGCTGTGACACCAGTTGCATAGCGCGCTACATGAAAGCACATACTTACCTGAGTAATAGCTTTACATCATGCACACTAGTGCACTGCAACCCTGCCGAGCCCGACGGGGCCCTAACCAACCCGACGGGTTCGGGCTGGGTAGGGCTTTGTTTTTTTTTGTTTTTGTTTTTAATTAGAGTTTGACACAATTGGCAGACGTCACGAAACATGCGGGGGCATACTCTCGGGCAGCCGGGGTCAGACCCGGGCTCAACCAGAGAGTCGACTCTGCTACCAACACACCGGGGAGACAACCACCCCCCTATGTTTCTTAACCCATTAAGAAACCCAGAAACATAACTGCACGTATGTACACAGGCTATACAATGCAGTTCAAGGCGTTTCAAAGGTTTGAAAAAGGGGTAACCCAGGCCAACAGGTCAACGAGGGCAAGGCCCGACCTGGGCCTGGAGGTCCGGGACGCGTCAATACTTTTACCAACTAACTTGCATTTTTCCGCGATCTGATTGGCCACTGACGTTTCTGGTCATGTGACATCTGTGCCAATCGTGTGACGCCTGTTTCTATCACTGGTTAATGTTAGGCACTCTTTCGAAGTTGGTTAAGGTTAGAGTTTGTCTTAGAGCAGGTCGATAGAACACCAGCCCTGATTCGTTAGGTAGTAGTTTGCAGGCTGTTAGAGGCGGAAATAGGCGCAGAAACAGGCGTCACGCGATTGGCGCACATGTCACATGACCAGAAACGTCAGTGGCCAATCAGATCGCAGAACGCGAACGCGGAACTGGAAGTTTTTCTATAAAAGTATAGACGCGACCGGGACCTACACAGGGATGCATAGAGGAGTTGACAGAAGCAACCTCCCTGACAGCCCCACGGACATGTCTCTTGGCCAATAAGAAAACGTGCTTGTGACGTCTTCAATGGCCTCTCGAGCCTGGGAATAAAAACGCGTCAATTCTGGTCTTTATGTAAGAGGGGAAGACAGTGGTTTTCCCAGAGAGACCTCAACGTGAGTAAAACAATTGAAAAAGGTTCATGTGACAATTGGACTAAGTAGACAAAACGGCCCAATATACACTACTGGCAGGGAGCAGAGCAAAAGAACCAATAGTCTCAACTGCATTGCATCATCTATCCTTTACAATGACAGCGGTCTGCAGCACAGGCCCTGTAACTCACAGACATGTCTCTTGGCCAATAAGAAAACGCGCCTGTGACGTCTTCAAAGGACCGGGTAAATCCTGTGTCGCACCTACCCTAATTTGGTGTGGGAAACAGCTAAATCTGAAATCCACCCCCCCTGTGACGAGAGAGATAACACCCTCGTCAGGGAGACTGATAGGTAGAAAGGCACAACCTCTCGGCCAATCAGTTTCGTAAAGGATATAACTATATCCGGGGGGAGGTTTATTTTGTCCACCCCCCTCCACACCTCACCTCTGATACGACGCCATAAAAAAGCAGAGCTGTGACACCAGTTGCATAGCGCGCTACATTAAAGCACATACTTACCTGAGTAATAGCTTTACATCATGCACCCGGGCTGGGTAGGGCTTTGTTTTTAAATAAATAAAAAAAATTATTGCACACGCTCCTCACGCTGCTTTCACTTTCTGTCTTGCGCCAGCTGTCATCAGATCAGAGAGTCAGAGCCTTGTGTCTCTGAGTTGCGATGGATAAGTTAACAGATATGGAATTAGGGAAAGAGAGAGCTTTTGAAAGTTCCCAATGCCTCTGGGAAAGCTGCATTTTTGGAAACATTTGGATGTAATTACTGCAGGGAGAATTCGAGAACAGTAGAACAGTGCTGAACAGGACATCAACGGTGGATGGTGGACAAATGAATAGCAGACCGAAGTGGTCAATAACTTCAATTGTTGTTTGAAGTTGGAAAATAGCCAGTTGGTGAACGTTTTAATTTGTTCTTGGATGTAGCAGCTGGTTGGCGAAGTTTTGTTAACGTTATTCAACGCAAGACGTTTTTGTTGCTGACATCAACAGCGTGGTGAGTCCTGATTTATTTTATATATAATTGGCTCCTGGTCGAGTTTTTCCTGTATACTTTTGTGTCATGATGAAATTAATGTTTTAGTCTGTGTCTGCCAGTACGTCTGTATACTCGCAACATCGGATTCGGTAGCATCCGAGCAATTTTTGGACTGATTGTGATGACGAGGCACCGTGAGTCAGTCTAACACGCGTGCTGGGAAATGGAAATAAGACGGCATTCACGAAACAGGCTATAGGCCTATAAGGCTTGTTAGTTTTCAGCGTGATATGCGTTATTTAGGTAGACCTATTGGACATTTTCGTTTTTTATTTATTTATTAAGTTAATATATAAACAGTGTTTTGAATGTTTAAAACAAAAAAATTATTTAATATTTGGCTATATAATATAATGTTTTCAGCGCGATATGCGCCTATCTGTTATTTAGGTAGACCTAAAAAAAAACGTTCGTTTTTGTTTATTTATTAAGTTCATATAAAACCGTGTTTCAAAGGGCGGCTACGTGGTGCAGTGGGCAAGGCGCTCACCACAAATACTGGATACGCTGGGTTCGCCTATTCGAGCCCAGCGATCCACATTGCTTTCAGTTTAGCTGGTCGTCCGTACTAATACACATTGGCAGTATTAGGGGGTGGGAAACTGATGGGTGGGGATCAGGCGTTGTGGACAGCGACTCCTACAGGTCGGTTGGTGCGCCTGCGCAGTAGAATCAGGAAGCGATGGGGCGGCGACCCTCCAAAGCGCAGACCCCTGACGCTGAAAGATCGCGCCGCGCAGGTGATAAGATGCGCCTGCTGTTACCTCGAGTATCGGAGGGGACTTGTGCTATGTATGACCTAGTCCACATTGCAGCCGGCTTGTGGGAGGCAAGAAACAGCGTTCGAGACCGGGGAGGGTTGAATTGGATGATACGAAATTGGGATGGAAGAAAAATTGAAAATGGGAGAAAAAGTGGATAAAAAAAAACGTGTTTCGAATATTTAAAACAAATAAAAATAAAAAATTAATTTTTAAGTCTAATATATATATATTTTTTGGGCTTTCACTCGGGCTAGGGCTTCAAATGTTGCATTACAGTCTGGCTTATTTTCGGGCAGGGCCTGAACATCATGGGCTCGGGCTGGGCACGGGCTTAATTTCAAGGCCCTTGCAGACCACTAATGCACGCCAACCGCAGCCAACAACCTTGTTTGTGTAAAAAATCGGTTTTATCCACGGCTCTGGCTTATGTGCGAAAAACTTGCCATATGCAATTTTTTTACCTTTACCCTTAACCTCCGGTACCGGTCCCGAAATGACATCTGGTCATAAATCAATATTTTTTAGACTGTTGTATAAAAGTTGCGATTTAAATTTCAAACATATTCAAGTATTAAAATCATAAACATGTCACAACAGCATGTAGAATGTATATTATCATCAATACGTTAGTTTAGCAACAGGTTAAAAGTGTCATTAGATACATTTTTTTATTTTTATTTGGTGAAGTCTATTCTGAGAGGGCGACCCTTTTGGAAATTTTGAACCATGGGAATTGTAGCCTTTTTGTGGCCATTTTGTAATAGACATCGCTAGCTGTCGATCAGCGTTGGAATTTTTCCAAACTACACTTCCTGAAGGGATCTATTATGGTTCAAGGTTCATAGTTCTGTATGAATTTCTTTAATAACTCTTATTATTCTGGCTAATAAGCCACAAAAGGTAACGTTTTTGACAAATATTGAAAGGCGTTCAAGTTTCTCTTCCCTATTGTTAACATGTAGAAACAGATCTGAAATTAGTTTAAAAACGGTTGCACTGTGGGGAAAATAAAAAAAAGTACAGTAGATTACAGTATATTGCATTATCTGTTCTTATGCACGCCTGGTGATACTACATCCAAATTGAACTTGGGCATTTGAAAGATAATAAGTATATATATATATATATATATATATATATATATAAATGTGCGAATTGGCTATAATAAGGTAATTTATAAGCCTCCTGTTAAGCCTTAAGGTCCCCCTATAGGGGACTTTTCTTTTCTTTATCATAAATCTATCAATAGAGACTGTATTAGAACCCCAATTATCATATCATGGGGTATCATTGGAAAGCCACACTCATTGGCTACAACCATGTGTAAAGATTTTCGAGATCGCCAAATTATTGACGTAGCTAGAGCCCCGGTAGTCGGGGGTGGTAATGTGTACTTTTGCCTACTTTGGGGCACGCCTCACATATCGGCATGTAACTCGACAACCGCTGAACGGATTTTGTCACCTGAAAGGGCAATCGACAGGCAACAAATAGGGTTTAATTCTATCAATATATTATATTAAAAGAAATGCACACCCGAGCCACTAGAGGTCGGCAAAGAATCGTCCACATGTGGGCCCTTGGATGTTAGAGGTCAACGTTTAAAAAAAAAATTGTAGCCAAGAGTAAAGACCATAACCCTATCAAAAACAGTAGTCAAAGTGTATTATTTTCATTTTTACCGATGTTTTATACGATTTATCGGAAATACAAATTTACCTTGCAGAAGTGGAGCAATCTTCCATTTACTTAGGCATGTACCTTTAGGCGAAATACGGCTTACAGATTAACAGGATCATATTTCAAATTGCATTGGTCCAGATGGGAGAATTCAGTACTGTATCTACAGAACCTTCTGTTTAATCATCTTCCCCTTATTAATGTCCTTAGATTTTTTGATCTCAAGAAGGTACTGAACGAGATCAGTGGCAGTTTTTAATGTTTGGTCATTATTAGCATGGTGTTATTCACTGTCAAAGATGCAAAGAATAATTCATATTCTCCTTTGTTTTATCACAATTTAAGCAAGCCTAGTAATAGACACAATATTTCTGACACTGTGAATACATTCCCTGAGGTCCATAGATGTACCTACTGTAGATACCAAGAATATGCAAATGGTCTTGTAGAAGTGGAGCAATATTCCATTTACCTAGGTATATATTTTAGGCGGATTTTCAGAAAATATTCCACGGGTGGAACAGGTTAAGCAAAGAAAAAATAACAGACTTAAGAGAGGGACTCAAAAAGTTCTTGGTTCACATGCTACATATGTACAACTCTGTAAGCTAACAATAACACACCAGTTGCGGACTCAAATGCTACGTTTTAACCTAAAAACGTACATGAAACACACACAACCCTCATCATACAATGAAGCCGCCAAGTTCACTTTTACCACGTAAGAAAGAACACTGGCTTAGGTAGAGAGAAAGGACATAAGCCCTTGGCTAAGTGCTAGAACACAGGCCTTGCAAGTTATACACAACAGCAACCAAGCATATTTCAGAGAAATCTGCACAAACTCCCAAGCAAGAAGGCGACCCCAGCATTTGTAGCTGTGGGTTTATATAGCACACATTGTATCCCCCAAAATACAGTGAAGTAAACACACGTTTTGTTAAACAAAAACATTCCCATAATATGGTTTTTACCTATAGATTCGGATCAGCAGTTCAGCACCTGCACTGTTGGTGGGTGAGCCTAGTAAAGGATGTCGCATTGCGTTCATCTTCAATGAATGGACCAATGCAATAGTCTACCAAAGCCCCCCTCTCTCTATATATATCACACACACACACACACACACACACACACACACACACACACACACACACACACACACACACACACACACACACACACACACACACACACACACACACACACACACACACACACGCACACGCACACGCACACACACACACACACACACACACACACACACACACACACACACACACACACACACACACACTTCAAAAACAAACATAGTATCAATGAGAGCATCAATAATACACCTGAGTGATGTCTAGGAATCATCCTAAACTACCCCCCCTCAGCTACGCCCCTGCCCCCAGGACCTGGGGTCGTTACAGTAATGCCATGTAGTACCATGTTATACTGTGTAGTACAGTGTCCTGCGCTACCTATCTTTATCCTGTTGTACTGTATGATTGTATTATATTTTCACCCACTCATTTTCTGTGTATTTATTAAAATCGTATTTCGTTTTGACCTGAAACAGCACAGACATACAAAGTTTGAAAAAAATAATACTTGTATAATAGAGGTAGGTGGTGATAATTAATTTAATATGTTCAGATATCTGGTGTGGAGGATTTCATGAAGCCTCGAGGCAAGCAGATGAGAGAAACCACATCTTTAATAGAGGAAGGTTGTACATTTTGACTTTTGACTGGAACACAACTCGAGGGTTATAGGTAATTAAATTAGAGGTGGGCATAGATAAAAAAAAATTTAATCTAGATTAATCTATCTGCAATCCTGGATTTAATCTAGATTAATCTAGATTAAAATGGCTAAAAAAAAAAAAAAAAAACCTGCCGAAGGCATTCAAAATATGTGTGTTCTACCCAAATAATGACCAGATGTAAGTCCTTACTTTTTCTTTCCTCCTTATGTTTCTCAGGCCAGGTGGCCCATTACACCATGAGCCCATCTCCCGTTTCCAAAATGCATTACAGACTGTTTGAAAAAGCTGTTTTGCTATGATAATTGGTAATGAAATATCAAAATAATGTTCAATAAGATGTACTTGTGTTTAATAAGTTGTTTTGTTCAGAAGTTAACACCAATAAATAATATTACCAGTACAGTACAGTATCTAGCACTCTCAGGAGCAAAACAGAAAGAATCATTTCAAACTTGAACTATGTGACATGGCTTGAATCAACTGCTCCAGTGGAGTTGCTCAGTGGCCAATGGTGTCAACTGTGGTTGTACTGGGCAGCTCCCAGGTGTGAATGGAACTGTGTGAATGTGAAGCAGGGCGTTCCTGAAAAAGAGCATCTGTGCTCAGCGAACCTACCCTGGGTAAATAAAGGTAAAACAAAGAAAAATGTAAAAAAAAAAGAAAAAGAAAAAAAAACGTTTTTTTTTTAAAAAATTTAGATTAATGCGTTAATTATATTATCGCGCGATATTAGTATAGCGTTAACGCAGCACGTTAACGCCGTTAACGGCCCAGCTCTAGTAATTATTAATTATGAAAAAACAAAGTTGCCACCAAAGTATTTTCCTTATTCCACATCAATAACTGCCCTCTCCTTGAAACACAGCATCAGGTGTGGAGGAGTGAGTGTTTTTGCGCCCTGATCAAACACAACCACAATTTCATTTAATTTCAAACCTTTATTTCAACTTGTAAGAAACTGAGGTTACCCTCAAACAAGATAAATACAAATTATATAAAATCCACCTTAGGAATAGCAATTGCACTCAGTTTTCTTTTTTACCAGAGCTTTGAGCTCTCCCTGGGAGACAAAATCATTAGGCTGTAGTGTGTTGAGAAGGTGATCCCATGACCAGGGTCCAACATAGGATTACACTGCTCTACCAAGTTCTGAGCAAATCCTGGGTACCTGGTTGAGCAGCCATGGAGTGGAGCGAAATGTATAAACGATAAGCGTCTTCACTTACAGAACCAACAACCTACTAAGACACAGGGATGATATTTCCACTAGGGACAGGGGGGACATGTCCCCATCACTTTTCAAAATCTTGTTTTTGTCCCTCTCACTTTTTACAGTCCAAAAACTAACATTATATAACGTTAATTAATATGCAAGGCTTTTTCTGTGACGCGTGCGTTTGTGTAATGACATGTCGAGAGGAGTATGGCTAATGAAAAAGAGGATGGTTAAATGGAAATCGTCGTGGGTATGATTTGAGCTTCACGTGTGTGCGTTCTTCATATCTTCATATGTACGAATAAATGTATCGCGCCCACATATTTCCCATCCCATAGTAATTGTGCCCCCACCCCCCCCCCCCCCCCCCCCCCCCCACTTCTCAAACTAAAGTCTCGCCCTTGCTAAGACGGCAGACATCTTTATGCATACAAAACCATTTGATATAAAATAATTTGATTAACATCGGATGTACGGTGTGCGTATGGTTGCAACTGCCACTATCTCTCACCAGCAAGCTGTTTTTGTCAAGCGGTACCAAGCTGTTGTTTCAACCTAGCTCTGCAGCCCTTCCTTGAGAGGCCATGTCGGGTTGCTCTCAAATTGGGTATCGGGAGGATTCTAAACAACGCCTCACACACACACACGCATACAAACAAATACATCAACACATGCACACAAATACGCACACATACACACGCACACACATACATAAAAACAAACAAATACATATAGACACACACACACACAAACAATGCATACACATACAGACACAAACACACACACACACAGGCACACAAACAGTGTATATACATTTAATTGGTCAAATAGCATTCCATGCCCAATGGTGTGTTGTCAATGACACGTGGCTACACACACACAGTGCGATCTGTGCCAGATAATACATTTCAACTGGAGGTACTTCTAGAAGTTTCTACGTATCATCTGATGATGACCGGATGGGCGGGGGATCGTTTATAATTCCGTGGGCAGCGTTAGATGATTCATCCAAAGTGGGTCATATGTTCATCAGAGCAGTTAGTAAAGAACACGTTAGAATATAACGCTGAATCTTACCGTGGCTTCCTCGCGCCGCTGGCAGATGAGCGTGGAACAGAATTTTTTCTATTATGGGATGTAGAAATGCCCGATCCATTTACAGGTTGTATAATAGTATATACGTCCAAATCATGTTGTTTTTTCGAGTTAATTGCACCGATCGATGTTCACTGTATCAAGACGGAGTCTCTCTAACGATAGCGAGTGGCCGGACCACATATGGATGAGCACTACCGGTTCAAAGGTTAATATCCGGTTGGCGATCTGCCGATCGGCCACCAGATGGCGCTCTTGAACCGCTAGAGAGTTGAGTGGAGCTTTGCACTGTGTCTCAGGGCTCCGGAAAGGAAATATGATTTCGATGACAGATTTTTAAAATATTGACATCAAAGACGAGTTACGGCGTCTTCGGCAGAATGAGCATGGCTCGGAATGACGTGAAACTCGTTACCGGCGATCATAGTGTTAATAAAATAATTAAAAAAAAATTGCATACAGTCAACGTATTCTTAAATAATAGCGCTGCCCGAGGCTGGGCATACAGTCAACGCATTCTTAAATAATAGCGCTGCCCGGGGCTGGGCATATGATACAGTCAGCGTATTCTTAAATAATAGCGCTGCCCGAGGCTTAGTGGCAATGCACCTGTACAGTCGTACACCTGGCAGTAACAGGTAAATGCATAAAACACCTCTGGAACCTGATAAACAAGCTTAAAGCCAGGTAAATTTTTCAAGCACGACATGCAGATTTGCAGTGTTGCCTTATTTGAATCGAACTCTATAAGCTTAGTACACACGTCACAAACTGCACAAGCACAGTGTGCAATGTTCCCAGAGAGCAACTTGTAAAGCTGGAGTGATCATGTTGAGCAGTAATGTCCAGGCAGCAGAACAGTGCATAGCATTACTGCACATTCAATATTGATACCAGAGCAGACCCTGTTGCATGATGCAACACACAGAGTGAGAGAGAGAGAGAGACAGAGAGAGACAGAGAGAGACCGAGAGAGCACGCGCGAGAGAGAGAGAGAGCAAGAGAGAGCGAGAGAGAGAGAGCAAGAGAGAGACAGAGAGAGAGAGAGCACGAGAGAGAGAGAGAGAGAGAGAGAGAGAGAGAGAGAGAGAGAGAGAGAGAGAGAGAGAGAGAGATCCACGGTGGGAACAGAATAGATTGCATTAAAAACTCACCCTAACGCAGAATCAGGTCCAAGAGGAAGGAGACGACCGTGGAGATGACAAAGTTCACCAGTCCCATGATATTGTCCCCCCCGTTGGGATGAACTTGGGAGTCTGTTCCTAGTTTATCTGCCACACGTTAGCACTCGATAACATAGCTAACGCTATCTAGCTAGGTTAGCTAACACTAGTTAGCTGTCCCTGCCTTTAGCTAAGCTACTAGCCGACATTGCTAGCCCGACTGAACCACATGTTAGCACTCGATAATGTAGCTAAAGCTAACTAGCTAGCTAGGTTAGCTAACGCTAGTTAGCTGTCCCTGCTTTTAGCTAAGCTACTAGCCGACATGGCTAGCCTGACTGAACGTTCTAACACGCAACAACTTTCATCTTCAGTCCATCTGCCGAACGTCCTCTTCGTCTTGGCATAACCTAATCACTATACTTGGTATTGATAAGCTTACGGCATGCAGCGTTATTTCTTCTGCTCCGATGCTGCACATTTGGTTTTCAAAAGTAGGATGCTCTTGGCCAATTGTTGTTGTTTATTGTTTAAAAGGATCCCCATTAGATGTCACCTAAGTGGCAAGCTAGTCTTCCTGGGGTCCACAGAAAGACAACAGAAAACACAAAACATAACAACATGAGATACATATGACAATCACAATTAACAATGATAATCTAAAAACAGTAAAACATTGTAGACATCATTATCAACATCAGAATATTTTGCTCACATATTTAAGTAGTGCATTCTCAGGTGGTATTTAAAAGACACTTTACTATTTAATTTACTTATGTTCAGTGGGCAGTTATTCCAATGATTGATGGCACGATAAACAACAGTCCTCTTTAAAGCATTTGATTTTGGACGTGGTAACATAATCTGTCCATCATCAGCTGACCTAGTAAAATAAGAATGAACCTGACTGCATCTGACAATTTGTTTGTATAAGAAAACAGGTTGAGACGAAAAGACAGTGTTCCTGAAAAATGTAACTGTGTTGAAAACCAGCCTATTCTATACTGTTAACCATGAGAGTTGCCGGTGCATAGTTATAGTGTTTGTTCTCATGGAACAATGTAAGACTAACCTTGCAGCTCTGTTCTGGGCAGTTTGCAATTTCTTTAGTTGACCTTTGGATGCAGAGGACCATACTGGTGCACAATAATCTAGGTGACATAAAATTTAAGATTTCGCCACCTGTCCCACAATATATGTAGGGACATAAGAAAGACATTTCATCACCATGGAGATACCACTCCCCATCTTCTTCACTATGGTATCAATGTGTTCTGCCCATGACAGCTGGCTATCAATTATTATGCCCAGTAATTTTACTTTATTTACCTGTTCTATGGGTTCGTCAGACACATTCAAACGAATTTTTGGTATCGATGACAATTTATGACTCGAACCCAAGATAATTGATTTGGTTTTTGAGATGTTTAGTACCAACTTATTCTGTTTTATCCAATCAAACACCAACTCAGCTGATAAAACATTGTCCAGTTCCCTGACAGTTTTTGCAGCATAGTACAATGTGGAATCATCAGCATACATTTGTACAGTTGCTTTACACAGAACTGATGGTAAGTCGTTTGTGAAGATGGCGTATAGGAGTGGTCCTAGGCAGCTCCCTTGCGGGACCCCGCAGTCTAAGACCTTAGAGTGAGACCAGCTGCCAGTGTAATAAACCCTTTGTGTCCTACTTGTGAGATAACTCTTCATAAATATGATGGCTGTTGGACAAAACCCATAGCATTGTAGTTTACCGATGAGCAGATCGTGGTCTATGACATCGAATGCAGCACTAAAATCAAGTAATACTGCCAAGACATCCACTCGCTCCCGTGGATAGCGCCGAATAGACCCCGTACCTGTACCCCCTCCCCTCGTGGATAATACCAGTCTTCTTCACATCTCTCTACCGACTACCAGACCGACGCCAACCAGCTCCCCCTAGTGTTAGTCCTCCCACGATGCTTTGCACAAAAGTAAACGGGTCATTGAATGAAACCAATAGTATATCTGCAGAGCCGCAGAGCCCGGAACACTATTCTACAAACGTGTCTAATGTGAAATATATAAGCATGTAAGCAAAAATAGATTTTAGGTCTGTGATGGAAAGTGATTGTTAACATTCTATTTATTTTTATTTTTATTTAAAAAAAAAAAAAATAATGAAAAGAAATCTTTCGCGAGGCCCCCCTTCTCGCAAGGCCCTGTGCGACCGCGCTGCTCGCACGCCCCTAGCGGCGGCCCTGCACACAGACACACACACACTCGCACACACACGCACACACACGTACACAGACACACAGTAGAGGGCTGTACTAAGGATGTGTCAGGCCTGTACAGTTGGAATGCACTGGAGGATAGCATGCCGTCCGGCTTCAGAGAGAAACCCACTGAAGAGCTTCAGCTTAGCTTTAATGATGAGCCCTTGCTTGTTCTTCCACATTTGTGGCAAATTAAAACAGTAGGGTTGATGGGTTAGTCATTGCTGGAGCACAACTTACTCCCTGGCGCATGGTTATTTATCTAGGATCAGTGCTCCGGTCACATGACCACAATGCACCTCACTATGACTCATGCACCAATCTGGTCTCAGATCAGTCCTCCTGCAGGCGTCTATGTGTAAAACCATAGGGATCTCATTCAATGACTGTACCCTGTTGCATCTTTATACGTTTATACAAAGTACAGAGTTGTTGTTCCCTGTCTTTACTGGGAGTAATGGTAGGCTGTTTCTGTCTTTACTGGGAGTAATGGTACAGTAGGCTGTTTATGTCTTTACTGGGAGTAATGGTAGGCTGTTTATGTCTTTACTGGGAGTAATGGTAGGCTGTTTCTGTCTTTACTGGGAGTAATGGTAGCCTGTTTGTCTTTACTGCTGTATGTGTCATAATACATTTATGCATACACACAGACACACACAAATGTGATCAAAACGACAACCTCTTTGTATCCATTGTAATCATTAGATTAAATGATTACATGAGATTAAAATGTATTGTCATTATACAGCACAAATACAGTACAATGGAAATAAGTCTGGCATCCAACCAGAGTGCAAAAGTAACAGTAAAGTGCAATAGTAATGTACAATGTACAGGTGATTAAACTGGGTATAAATATATATACATTTTAGTACTACTATAGTATAGTGCTAATCAGATGTATGTACAGAGTTGAAGTATTAATATGTACAGTGATACAAGACTCATTACCCAAACCTCAGGCCCTTTAGCTTAATATATACACAAAGGCCACCATACCTCCCCAGAGCGATGAACTGTGATACCAGGTGGTGCTTGACATCTTAAAACCCATTGTTACCCATCATAGACCCTGCATATCCATATCTGTATAACAAGTGATGGATGGATTGATTGATTGATTGATTGATTGATTGATTGATTGATTGATTGATTGATTGATTGATTGATTGATTGAATTGATTGAAAACGTTATTAACAGATTGCAGAATGGGTACAGTACAGTACAGCTCAATACATACAATTGTTAAGGGGATGCAGACCAGAGATAGACTTTCGTCTTGTTTACATCAGGGTCCCCCATTTTCAATTCATCATAACATATATGACAGACAGACATACAGATAGACAGTACTGCTACATCTATACATTTATGACATACCAGATTTGCAAATACAGTACTGTTTGTCCAGAAAAGAGAGTATATACATTTTGACGTAGAAACTGTACATTGGAGGGGGATGGGTGGGTGGGGTGGGGGGGGATGGGTAGGAGGTGGGTAGGGGACACTGTACACTGTACATTGGAATATTGACAAAGCCATACTTGGTAATTTACTGTACATTGGAGGGGGTTGGGTTAGGACATTTGCAGGGGCCAGTTTCGAATTGCAGTCTCCCGTAGGTGTTCTTTGAGAGTGTTTTTGAAAGTGGGTAGTGATTCACATTCCTTTACAGCTTTGGGTAGGGCGTTCCACATTGATGTGGCATAATTGCGAAACGTGTTTAGTCCCTTGTTTGAGCCGAATCTGGGTTTAACATGATTTGTGGAGCTCCCTCTGGTGTTGTGATGATGGTATTCACTGACCGTTGAGAAGTATTTTGACATGTACATGGGTACCTTGGTCGTGTTGTGTATCTTGTAGACCAGGCCCATTGCAAGTTGCTGTACTCTGTCGTCTACTCTAAGCCATCCTAGGTTGTCAAAGTGGGCAGGGGTGAGGTGGGTTCTGGGGGTAAGGTCAAGCAGTAGTCTGACCAGTTTGTTTTGAGATGTTTGTAATTTAGTTTTAAGCGCCTTTGAGGTGCTTTGGTACCATGAGGTGCACGCATAGTCGTAGTACCCTTGAATGAGTGCTCCTGCCAGAGTCTTCAGGGTATTCTTGTTTACCAGAGAGGAGATCGGTTTACCTCCACCATCTGTTCTCTCCCCTCCAGGTAGGATTGTATCCAGTTCACTGATAGACTATCAAAACCAATTGCTTTTAGCTTGAATCAGAATGGTGAGATTGACAGTGTCGAAGGCCTTTTGTAGGTCCAGCATGACCATGCTGCAGTATTTGCCCACGTCCACCTCTTGTTTGATGTGGTCGTTCAAATAGAGAAGGCATGTGTCAGTAGAGTGGGATGTTCTGAAGCCAGATTCCGCGAGGTACTTTTCGACCTGTTCGTATAAAAAATTTTCCATGACTTTCGAGATGGAGGTAAGGATAGAAACAGGGCGGTAGTTGCCTTGGTCTAATTTACTGCCCTTTTGTGCAGGGGTGTTACTCTTGCAATTTTGAAGTCCTTGGGGACGTCCCCCTGTTTTATGGAGAGGTTTATTATGTGTGTGATTACTGGGGTGATGGCGGCTGCTGAGTCTCTAAGGAATTTGGAGGGATGTTGTCATGGCCAGTGGCCTTGTTCGGTTGGAGGGCGCTCTGTTGTTACCATTTTCAGTTTGAATTCGTCTTTGTGGACCCCTAGGTTCTTGTAGTATGCTACTATGTGTTCTACCCCATAATGCCCTGAGTGGGAGGGTAGTTTGTTTACCAGTGTTGTGGCTATGTTTGTGAAGAAAGGGTTTAAGTAATTGGCTACATCCAGCTTGTCTGTGATGAGCGTGTTGTCCGTCTTTATGTTTATGTTTGAGAATCTGGTTTTAAGTTTTTTACTGCAGCCTAGTTGATTATTGAGTAATTTCCAAAGTTCATGTGGTTTGTTATTGTTTTCCTCAGTTTTGTCATTGATGAATAATTTTTTTGCAGTTTTGAGTTTACGTCATTTCTTAGTCTGTTTCTTTCTAGTTTGAGTTCAGTCACGTGGGCTTGGAGTTCACTGCTTGTGGTTTTGGTAAGCTTTGACTGACTTTTACGAAACTCAGAGCATTTTTTGTCTCTGGCTTTCATAGCGGTCAGTATTTCAGTGTGCATCCACGGTTCAGCGCGATGGAGCGAGAGAGAAAGAGAGAGAGAGAGAGAGAGAGAGAGAGAGGAGAGAGAGAGAGAGAGAGAGAGAGAGAGAGAGAGAGAGAGAGAGAGAGATGTAGAGATGCAGAGAGAGAGAGAGCTATGAGAGGTTCTCAAGACTATCTCAGGGCAGCCACCCTACCCCACCACCCCCCCCCCCCCCCCCCCCCCCCACCCCTCTCTGGATTGCGACAACATCATTTCACAGAGCTGTAATTAACGCCAGCCAAGGATTCCGTGTCCTCTGCTGACATCACTGGTGGTCACACGCAAACTCATTCATTCTCAATAACTGTCCAATTAAACGAGTGTGTGGGGAAAAACAGTTCGGCGCCTTGGATATGTGTGAGATTATGCGCGAATAAATTGCCGTCGTTTCTCGGGTGACATGCCCCTTCTAGAGAGGGATCCCCAGTGGTGTCGTCATAGTTATGCACGAAATATCGGCCGCCGATATAATAGCGGCCGATATTTTTTACACATCGGTATCGGTCCGATATCAAGATAGGGCGATATGGGCCGATATTAAAAAGAAAAAGAAAAATATATATATATATATATATATATATATATATATATTTCATTTTTTAATCTTATTTTTTTATATACATGTTTTGGCCTTAAATAGTTTCAAAATATCAGTAATTTTTGGAAAATAAATAAAAAAACAGCGTTTTGGAATATAGCTCTTTATTGCTTATCATAAAAAAGTGTTTTCTATACAGAGATATCGACATCTGTAAATACCGGTATCGGCCTGAACAGCAATATTAATATCGGTTATCGGTATCGGCCACAATTTTCACATCGGTGCATCCAGTGATATCTTCACCTTTTTAGCATCCGTGCCTTGAATATGAGTTCAGGAGCAGCCTATCAATCTGACGAAAAAGGGATAATGTGGAGGTGGGCGAGACGAAGGGAGGGCAGAGATAGAGAGAGAGAAAAAAAGAGAGATGGAGACGTGGGCGGTGTTACAACATAAATTCATATATGTTTCACTTTGTTAGGACTTTCTCTATTCCACACACCTGTATGGAGGCTGTGCGTCATCCACAGAGAATGAGAGAGAGAGAGAGAGAGAGAGAGAGAGAGAGAGAGAGAGAGAGAGAGAGAGAGAGAGGAGAGGAGAGAAAGAGAGAGAGAGAGAGAGAGAGAGAGAGAGAGAGAGAGAGAGAGAGAGAGAGAGAGAGAGAGAGAGAGAGAGAGAGAGAGAGAGAGAGAGAAAAGGATAGAGAGAGAGGACAAGGGAGAGAGAGAGACAGAGCGAGGGAGGGACGTGGGCAGTATTACAAGATCAAGCCATATTTCACTTTGTTAGAATGTTGTCACTTTTCAGTAAACATTTCACAAACTTTGTAATTCCACCCGGAGGTCAGCTGCAAAACTTCTAGAAGAACAGTTGATCTGTGTCAACTGACCTACTGACGTTAGCAGGCAAAATCTGCATATGGCTCGCTGATAAAAAACTATCATTAATGAATGTTGGTGGTGGTCGGAGGGGCCGTAGGCGATGATTATTCGCCACGCTTCCGTGAGTCTGCCTCAGGGCAGCTCTGGCTACAATTGTAGCTTACCACCACCGGTATGACTGTGTATGAACGAATAATGGACTCTGTGAAGCGCTCTGGGTGTCATGAAGAGCGCTATATAAATCCAAGCCATTATTATTATTATTATTATTATTATTATTATTATTATTATTATTATTATTATTATTATTATTATTATTATTATTATTATTATTATTATTATTATTATTAATTATTATTATTATTATTATATTATTATTATTATTATTATTATTATTATTATTATTATTATTATCATTACACATGGGCAAAACAGAGTCCATTCTCTTCGGTTCAAATAACAAACTCAGCAAGACCGACGGCTTCTCAGTTACAGTGGGTGACAATATTGTCACAAGGAAAGATGAAATTACGTACCTGGGTTCCATCCTAGAGGCTAATCTTTCCTGTGACAAAATGGCATCAAATGTAATAAAAAAAGTCAACCAACAAACTCGATTCTTGTACCGGATCTCCTCTCTGGTAAACAAGAATACCCTGAAGACTCTGGCAGGAGCACTCATTCAAGGTACTACGACTATGCTTGCACCTCATGGTACCAAAGCACCGCAAAGGCGCTAAAAACAAAATTACAAACATCTCAAAAACAAACTGGTCAGACTACTGCTTGACCTTACTCCTAGAACCCACCTCACCCCTGCCCACTTTGACAACCTAGGATGGCTTAGAGTAGACGACAGAGTACAGCAACTTGCAATGGGCCTGGTCTACAAGATACACTACACGACCAAGGTAACCATGTACATGTCAAAATACTTGCCAAAGGTCAGTGAATACCACGATCACAACTAGAGATGTTCCGATACAATTTTTTCCTTCCCGATCCGATTCCGATACCTAAGCTTTGGTATCGGCCGATACCGATACTGATCCGATACCAGTGCATACATATAAAAAAATTAAAATGCATTATATAAAATTATAACACTTTAAAAAAATGTACAGCTCCTTTGCCAACTTGCTGTACTTTGCTTGCAGGTCTGCAGCCATGATTGCTGGTATATGAATAGCCCCAACTCTAGCCAAGGTAACGTTAAAGCTAAAACTAGCTTTTCG